>NC_136069.1:637194737-637335996 GCF_964261635.1 Lissotriton helveticus | reverse complement strand
ATTACCTCATTTTAATAATGAAATAATTTGATTAATCTGTGAAGCATTTAAAATTGAACAGAAACAGCACTGTGCATACCACCCAGAGGCTTCTGGAGTGGTAGAGCAATTGAATGGCACCATAAAATCAAGATTGGCAAAAGTATGCGCATCCACCTCCATGGAATGGCCAGACTCATTGCCTCTTGTCTTGATGGGGCTCAAAAGTATTCCTGACTGAAACACAGGATTGAGTCCCCATTAGATTCTCATGGGAAGGGTAATGAGACAAGCATTTATACTAGGACATAAATTGCTAAATATATCTCATGATCTGGTATTGGATTATTGCAAAGGATCGGCTGACCTAGTGCATTCTGTCTCTCACCAGGTTGGAGCAGACGCAGTTGCCAGGCAGCCGGATCAGGCGCATGATTTGAATGCTGGAGACTGGGTGGTTGTGAAGAAGCATACCAGAAAGTCATGTCTAGCACCTAAGTGGGAAGATCCACAGCAAGTCATACTGGTTACCACTACAGCAGTGAAGTGTGCAGGTTTGCCCAAATTGATCCATGCCAGTCACACGAAAAAGGTTCCAGCTCCTGCTGAAGATAGACCACAACTGATTAGAACAGTTGAGACTGCTGAAGGTTGCACAGTCAGAGAATCTATAGGAACAGTTTATGAAGGGACTGACAAAGAACAACCGAGCATAAGTCAGGAGGACTGGACAGCAAAGGATGACATACCTGAGGTGGTCATTAAAACAAGAAGAGACAAGAAACTAGTGAGGATCAAATAGGTGTAGGAGAAAAAGGTCAGGAAAAAGAGAACAAAGACACTAGAGACCCTGAGCAGGACCAGACAGGGATAGAAGAACATACCCAGGTAAATCAAGTAACTGAAAATCCTGAGCAGGGACAGACAGGTGAAGAAGAACACGTTGAGGCGACAAAAGAACCAATTGTAGTTAGACCTGAACAGGACCAGTTAGAAAAAGAAGAACAAGTTCTGGCTGAAGAAGGACAGTCTAAAAAGATACCCGAACAGGAACAGTTAGAAGAAGAAGAACATGTTCAGGTAGACGAAGCCACAATAACAGGACCTGAACTAGGGACAGATAGAGAGCAATACTGAGACAAGGGGGGATCAGATTGTGCCACAATTTAATGAAAATAAAAGAGCTCTTGAAAGAGACAAAGAGAGTGAAAGTACAGTGCAAGTTAAAAGGATCAGAAAAGGTGATAATTGGCCGAGGGTCAAAAGGATAAAATATCGTTTGAGAAAACTGAATGAAATTCCAGAACAAGTAAATGAAGTTACCAGTCAATCTCAGCTAGGACCATCAGTTGCTAGAAGCAGTAGGAGAAGTCCAAAGTTGAAGGACTTGAACAATACATTCAAAGGTCTTGAATTTACATATATAATACTAGAAGATTTTGAAAATCTAGATTTAAATGAAGGTACAGATGAAGAAATAATTGCAGAGATAAGGATAAGAACGAAAAAGAGAAAGAAAGTGAGATGTGCTAAAGTTGGCATCTGATTGGGATGGGTGATTTTGTGATGGCTCAAAAATGCCATCAGAGAGGGGCTAGATGGAGCGAGGACTCATAGAAAAGAGACTTGCTTGGAGATAATCCTCTTGTTTAACTTCTAATATTGTAGTGTGTATTGTTTAAATTAATGTGAACAACATTATATATACAAGAAAGAGTAGCTTGCCTATGTGTGTTACTAATAAGTAACTCAAGTGAAATTCTGAAATGGCTGCTAAGGGGTAAAACTGTACTGCGCAAGCGTCAGCTGCAATTACCCAGTATGACGAGCTGTCGCTTGGAGAGAATTTCTTGCGCTTGCGCAAAGGCTATTAACATGGCTCCTTGAAAGCTCACATGCTCAGCATCTGCTTTGCTGAAACTAAAACATGCTATTTTACTAACGCTAATGCGGGGAAAGCTTAAATAAATGAATGGTATTAGAGTAGAAATAGGTAGTATACAGTGAAACCATTTATGTTCGAAATTGACATATGTCTTTTGACTCTTCTATTAGTGCATATATTCTGCCCTCCAGATGAGTCTAAGGTCTGTTTGCCACTAGATTGCTACGCATGCATGATAGGAATGAGCTGAAAGAAGTGAGGTGACTTTTGAGCGCAGCTCAAGGTCTAAACGGATACATACCCTGGGAACAAGCTTGTGAACCTCCAAGACGAATGGGAACGGAGGAACTTTATACATTTGTTTCTAATATGATGTGTATACGGGTGGGAAATAAAGAATTATGAATAAGAAATTAAGAGGTGGGATTTTTAACAATGGATTGTTATGTTATGTTATGTTATGTTATTTATATTTTTATAGCGCACAGCTGCCCCAGCAAAGGGGCGTCCTGGCGCTTTTGACAGATGCTATAACATAACACACAATAAAGAAAGGAAATTAACTAGACACCGGGAACAGGAAAGTTTTAATCGCCTGCCTGAAGGCGAGCAGATCTTCAAGAGCTCGGATGTGTACCGGGAGCGAATTCCATAAACCTGCCGCTAGCACCCTAAAGGAGCGGCCACCCATTCTGCTCAGTTTGAAGCGTGGACAGACGGCCAAATGAAGCCCTTCCGATCTCAGGGATCTCGAAGGTGTATAGGGCGTAAGGAGAGGGGCAAGTGCCGGCGGCGAAGAAGATTTCAAGATTTTAAAGGCCAGACACAGCGCCTTGAACTTAATTCGCTGTCTGACCGGGAGCCAGTGCAGGGCCGAGATGGTACCAGACACTGAACAATGTCTGGGGAGGCCCACAATGGCTCGTGCCGCGGCATTTTGTACTCTTTGGAGCCTAGAGGCCTCCGCTTGATTCACCCCTAACAGCAATGAGCTACCGTAGTCCAGCCGAGATAGTATTGAGGCCTGGACTACAAGCTGTCTGGTAGGGGGATCAAAGTACTTTAGGACCGGCCTAGTCCCACGCAGAATTCCAAGAGCACGTAGCAGCCACCTTCATGGTGTGGTCTCTGAAGGTAAGCGCAGAGTCTACCCAGACTCCTAGATTTCTCACTCCAGTAGCTGGAATAGGAGTGACACCAAGCTCTGATGGCCACCACTGGTTACTCCATAGCTCCGCGTGCTTCCCTAACACCAACACCTCCGTTTTGGTGGCATTCAACTGAAGGCAGTTGGTGCGAAGCCAGCCGGCTACTGCTAAAAGACCCGCACGGAATCTGGGGGCCTCCACCTCAGGGTCTTCACTAAGTGTCACCGCTAGCTGTGTGTCGTCCGCGTATGAGGCCATCGTGAGACCCCACTGTTTGACGACACCAGCCAACGGTTTCACATAGAGGTTGAACATTGTAGGGCTCAACGCAGATCCCTGTGGTACCCCCAGCTCCAGGGGATAGGTGACGGATTGGCCAGGTGGTATAGCCACTTTAAAGGAGCGATCTGCCAGAAAAGACCGAAACCACTGGAGAGCGACATCCGTCACTCCCACCTCCTGTAAGCGTTGGATGAGTATATGGTGGGACACAGTATCGAAGGCAGCGCTTAGATCTAATAGTATTAGCGCTGCAGTATGACCTGAGTCAAGTACCTGGCGAAGATGTTCCGTGATGTAAAGTAATGCCGTCTCGGTACTGTGTCCTGACCGGAAGCCGTTCTGACTAGGATCCAAAATCTGGTTACGAACCAGATGCTCGGACAAAACAGAGTTGACATGGGCTTCTGTTACTTTCGCGATCCAAGGCAGCAGGGAAATAGGTCGATAATTTTCTGGCAATCGGGGGTCAGAGTTGGCTTTTTTTAATTGATTGAAAGAATTGAAAGAATACATTGGAAATTAAGCATGGTGTGATGATCACTCCCCCTTGCTGGTCCAATCAGAGTTAGGAGTTTCATGATATAGAAACAATTTTTTGGGAGATACATGAATATTGTAGGGTATAACTGAGGTAGTTCTTAGTTAGTTAAAGAGTCATCGATGCTGAATGCTGCAGAGCTCGGGATGCTGTTGGAGCGACGAGAGAAGCTTAAGAAGAATCAAATGCAGAGCAACTTTATCTTAGATTAATTTACTTAGAAGAAGATCCTGGAAGAATCTTGAGGAGGAAGAGAGTGTCAGAGAGGGGTGCTACGCCAGCATCGGTGGTAGAGAGGTCATCTATCCTGTCCTGATTACTGTCCTGTAGCCTTTGTCGACTGATCTTTCCCAGGGGACCCTTCCCAGCTCCTTAGCCAGGGACTGGTTTTCACACCATTCTTGGTAAATATATTCTCCGTGTTGATGCAGATGTGCTTTTCTCTCTATCCTCTCCTTTCTGAGCAACGTCATTGTAGAGATTAAGAAATTGTTTGACTGATTGATTAACTGAATCTTCCTTCCTATGAGTAACAGTGGCTGTACAGTACTTTGTAAGTGGTTCACATAAAACTAATCTAGATAAAGATTCAAAATATTTCCTGAGTCTGTGGTTATTTCATCAAATGTAAGTAGACTATATTTATATTCATTTCACCATCAACTAGTTCAACTAATTTGGTCCAATGACCAGAGGAAAGAACTTTTTGATCAGTGAAATATTAGTTGAGAATAAGCCGAGACTAATCTAGAATGATAAAAGTACAAACAATTGACCCCAGAGGTTTATTACCAGGTAGTGTGAATGTGTGTTTATGGGCCCAGGTGAGTATATGGTAGCATGTGGAGCTTAAAATCTCTAGGGCTCACACCAGAAGTTATTGTAATCAAATGCATCATGATTGGTTGAATATGGCAATTAATTTCTTACCGCCTGCGAACAGTGACAGTGATTGTTAGACCTGGCATCCTTGGTATGGTTTCCCCTGACATTTCGCCTTCTCACCTTCTGTTTTGCTGACTTAATTTATGCTGGCTTTAGGATTCTGGGCACTTTACCCCTGCTAACCAGTGCTAAAGTGCATATGCTCTACACTCAAATCTTGATAACATTGGCTTATCCACAATTTCCATATTTAATTTACTGATAAGCCCCTAGTAAGGTGCACTATATGTGCCCAGAGCCTGTTAAATTCCACTAGTGGGCCTACAGCACTGATTATGCCACCCACTTCGGTAGCCCTTTAAACGTGTCTCAGGTCTGCCGCTGCAGAGCCTGTGTGTGCAGTTTTAAACTGCCATTTCGACCTGGCACGTTAACATAATGGCCAGACCTAAACCTTCCAGTTTATCACATGTAAGTCATCCCTAAAGTAGGCCAGAGGCAGCCCGATGGCCAGGGTTCACTGTACATACAAGGCAGGGCAGGTACTTTGGATTTTTATATGTTCTGGTAGTGAAAAATTATTAAACTCATTCTTTACTACTGCAAGGTATATTTCTCCTATAGGTTAACATTGGGATTGCCTTAAAACATATTTTAAGTGTAATTTCCAATTGGGAAAAGATAGAGACATGGAGTTTTGTCACTCTGATCTCACAATTTAAAATCTCAACATATGGTGAAGTAAGATTTTAAATTGTAATTCTGCAGATGCCCCTTTAAGAAAGTTGGCATTTTCTTACTTTAACCATTCTGTGCCCTGCCTGTCTCTGAATACACGTCTAGGTTGGGAGAAAGATAGGCTTTGTGAATTCCCTCTAGACAGTCACACACAAAGGGAGCTGATGTGTAACATTTGCATTCTGATGGCCCATCATCAGGCTGATGGGCCTTCCTGAGGTAGATTAGAAGGAAGGAGCTGGCACTTGGACCTGAATAGGGCTGTTCCAGTCCCCACACAAAAAGCTGCATACCGCCTTTAGTGAGCCTGGAGCAGGGCAGGAAAGGCAGGGACCTTGTGATCTTCAAAGGCCTCTTTGAAGTCTACCCCACTTCAAAGCACAACTGGTAATAAGTACTGGAGCCCTACAACACCAAATCAGAACTTTTCTGGAACTAAGAACATTCTGCCAGGAAAAGGAGCTGCAGTGCTCTAGGAGGGACTGAAACTCTGCCAAATGCTTTGCTGTGTTGACCTGCTGACTGCTGATTGCTGTGCTGTAGGAGGGACTGCCACTTTCCTACCTGCATTATGTGCTGGCCTGCTACCTCTTGCCTGTGAGTGAGAAGGACTGGACCTGCTCTCTACATCTTTGCACCCAGGTTCTCCAGGGGTGTGCTGACTTGCCTCCTGCTCTGGAAGTCTCAGGGCCATCAAAGACTTCTTCAACTCTGCATCAGGTTCTAGATTCTGCCAACTATAAGTCATGCCCTGCAAAGGGTGGCCAATCCAGTCCTGGGCCTTGGAAGAGGGTTCTGCAGCTGCTTTCTTGAAAATATCAACGCAGTGACGACTGCACCAATCAGAACTGACACAGTGCACTTCGACACGGATGCAGAGTCGATCCCTCTGCGGAACGACGGCAACGTGTGTCACAACTGCGAGGCCCAATGACTTCAGCGCTGATCCGACGACATCCCTGCGTGACTCAATGACAGTACAGCACCTGCATCAGAAGGGGTTAGAATGGATGATGACGCAGCAACTGACTGCGTGAATTGGAACAGTTGCATTGAAATCTTCGCTGCTTGCTCCATCAAAGGTACTTTTTCAGCAGTCCCTGTGTGGGTCCTGTAGCTGGCCTGCTCTCCATCTAAGTCAGCCTGAAACTTTGGATTTTCCCCGGTCCAGGATGACTTTAAGTAAACACTAAACGCTATTGAATTTTACTCCTGTAAACTATTTTTCTAAACTGGTGTGGAGTCTTTTTGTGGTGATTTCACTGTGTTACTGTATAAAAGTGTACACAAATACTTTACACCTTGACTCTTAAATTAAGCCTGACTTCCCTGTCCCAAGCTACCAGAGGGTGAGCACAGGTTAATTTAGGTTGTGTAACTGACTTACCCTGACTAGGATTGTGTTCCCTACTTAGACAGGGTGCAAACCTCTGCCAACTAGAGATCCAATTTCTAACAGTGATTTATGGTTTTATTATAATAAACTGCGTTATTTATATTCAGCAAACAGGTCAGCGTGATCCGTTAGTGAAGGTAACCTGGACTGGCTGAGTGGTATGACTGTGCAGATTTTATCGATGCACACAATGTCTTCTCCTCTGTCTTTCTCATCCCAGTGGTTACTAAGGAGGCTCTGGCCTCCAACATAGTCCATCCCACAAATAAAAAAAACCAACCTTATTAACCCGAGTCCTGAAACCCCTCATCATTCTCTGTTGACATAAAAGAAGAACTAGCCCCTACACACATCCTGTTTTCTCTTGTGGCTGGCAAGACCATCATATGGTAACTTCATTATATTTTACTTTTTTCATTTCTTTTCTGTCTGCTGCTGCTTTTGTAAACGGTTGTGGCGACTGTCGGGATGTAACCGTGTATGTCTTGAGAACCAGCACGTTCTGCATTACATTAAGACTACGACCGGCTTCCGTCAGCATGCACTCCGCAGGGAGTAGCACATTTCAGAGTGCTTTCTGTGTTTATTTAACTTATGTCTTCTCCGGTTGAAGGGTGCAGCTGTGCTTTAGCAAGTGCGTTCTTCATTAGAGTGTCACTACACTGGAAGGCGAGACTGAACTTTAGCCATTGTGTCTTTCATGGTATGCCATTGTTTGGAGAAGCACAACTGTTTTTAGACAGCGCATAGGTCGAGAGACTTCTCTTTTTTCCTCAGGTATTGACAGAAATTCAGCTCTGATTAGCCAGTACATTGCACAGTAGGATGGCTTGAGAGTGCAACGGTGCCTCAGCATGTGTGCTCTTTTAAATGTGGTATACTCATGAAGAGAGATGAAAAATGCCGCTGAGATTTAGCTGGGGCCCTCTTCATTATTCCATTGTATTGCCAGAAGGATACCGCAGCGAGTCCTTTTTGGCAATTGCCATATACAATGCATATTTCTACAACCCAAAAAAGCCAAGGCCAATCCTCAATCATCGCACACTTCAAATAAGGATTGATGCAGATGCTTCAAAACTGCTCAATTTTGCTTATTTAATTCGCTTTTACATCGCCATAACACTTTTCAGTCATCATGCTCAGCCTTAATCAGATGGTATATGATGCATATTTTCTACAAGCCATCTTAAAAAAGAAAGAATATATATATATACATGTAAAAAAAAATTATATGTGATCAAGCCTCGGCTGAGGTGAAACGCGTCATGGCGACTTGTGGGCTTATATTTATGCACAAATAAACGCACTGAAAAGATCAGCACGGAGTTGGTGGTTCCATTCAACTTTTCGTCTTTCCTTGGCTCGCCTAGGTTTTTCGAAACTTTTGGAATATATATATATATATATATATTACCTACTGGCGGTCGCCAGTAGGTATATATAGTTAGGATTTTTTCTCTATGGGATTTTTGAAAATTCTATGTCTAATAACTTTGGCGTTTGTGGACGGAATTGGCTGAAATTTACAGGAAAATGGCACATTTTGTTTCTGAGCAGCCCCTGAAAATTGGGGGGGGGGTTCGTCCAGGGGGGGTCGAGAAAAAAGGGGGGTCCCAAAACGTGTTTTTAACATTGAGTTTTCCATAGGGCGGTTGGCCTCACTTTTAGCCCGAACGGCTGAATGGATTTGCACGAAACTTGGCAAAATTGTAGGGACTGGTAGCCCGATGTGCCTTTTGTAGGTCTCAATATATGTGCTACAGTGGATTTTGAGAAATTAACGTTTAAAAAAAGATATATATCTGTAACAGCGGACCGGGCAGCGCTCCAGTTCGCGTACTTTTCGCGCAACGGAGCTTTGTGAAGCGAAGCTGATTGGTTCTCCGGCGTCTGTAAACATTCCAAACAGTCCGTAGCGGCCGCCATCTTGTCTCTCGGTAGGATCGAGAGACAAGAGGAGGCCAAAGCGAAGGGGCAAATGACCATAAGGGGGCATAGTAGATCCTCCCTGACCTCTTAGGTTTGATGTACCATTTTGCCAAGTTTGGTGTAATTCCGTTCAGCCATTCAGGCTGTAGACGTATCTAAATGTCAATAATCGAACGGCTGAATGGATTTGCACGAAACTTGGCAAAATATTAGGGACTGGTAGCCCGATGTGCCTTTGCTAGGTCTCAATATATGTGCTCCAGTGGATTTTGAGAAATTAACGTTCAAAAAAATATATATGTCTGTAACAGCGCTCCGCTTCGCGTACTTTTCGCGTTACGGAGCTTTGCGAAGCTGATTGGTTCTCCGGCGTCTGTCAACATTACAAACAGTCCGTAGCGGCCGCCATCTTGTCTCTCGGTAGGATCGAGAGACAAGAGGAGGCCAAAGCGAAGGGGCAAATGACCATAAGGGGGCATAGTAGATCCTTCCTGACCTCTTAGGTTTGATGTACCATTTTGCCAAGTTTGGTGTAATTCCGTTCAGCCATTCAGGCTGTAGACGTATGTAAATGTCCTATGGAAAATTGCATGGGGAAAACACATTTGAAAGTGTTGAAATTTAGAACCAATTAAAATGTTACTTTGGTTTTGTATTTGTGTGTGATGAAAGTTAATTGGTTATGTATATATCTCAAATGAGAGGATACCACAGCCATTTTGTGATACTACTGTCTGAGGTATATTTGTGAGGAATTTTTGGTGGTGAATTTCTGGTGTTTGATTTACACAGTACTAACACTTCTCCTACTTTTAAAAAGGTGAGTTGTTAATTTGTAAGGGGAACTATGTTGTACACTTGAAGATAATTTGAAAAATGTTTTCTGTTATTTATTTGCAGTCCTTCTGTTATACTAAATACTTGATAAAGTTAGTTTTATATTATGTATTACTAAAAACGATAAATGAAAGTGATTATTTTTTTCTGCAATTTACAGCAAGCAATTTCAAAATAAAATGGCTCACAATGAAGAGACCGTGGCAATTTCTTTTGCATTGTCCACTACATTGATTGAAATTGAGAGCACCAATAATGAAATATTGTCACAAGGAGGAGATGACTTGTATGATTTCATTAGATTGATTGAAATTGACAGCACCAATAATGAAATATTGTCACAAGGAGGAGATGACTTGAATGATTCCACTACATTGATTGAAATTGAGAGCACCAATAATGAAATATTGTCACGAGGAGATGACTTGAATGATTCCACTACATTGATTGAAATTGACAGCACCAATAATGAAATATTGTCACAAGGAGGAGATGACTTGAATGATTCCACTACATTGATTGAAATTGACAGCACCAATAATGAAATATTGTCACAAGGAGGAGATGACTTGAATGATTCCACTACATTGATTGAAATTGACAGCACCAATAATGAAATATTGTCACAAGGAGGAGATGACTTGAATGATTTTTTTGATCAATCTGTTGATGGCGAATTTATCGAATGTTTGGAGACCATAGAGTTACAAGAATCATCATTGCAGACTTTTAATGAGGAGATTCCAGATGAGATGATTGAAGAGGAAATTGCTGATGAGCACATGTTACTAGTTCTTTCAAATTTAGAAAATTCTGAAGAATAAATTTATATTTAGAAATCAAAAATTTTTGAGACATTATTCATTTTTATTTTTAATTTATGAGGTTGTAGCGAAGTGATTGTAGTATAAAATGAGACTTATAGTATAGAGTGCAACATTTTTATGTTACATGGTAAGTTTACTCATATTTACTTCCCTTCTCCCACTATATTATCTCCAATGTGTATTTGACATCTCTTCTTCATCTCCGGCCTCCTTTCTCTCACTGTGTGTCTCTGATGCATCTTATCGCTGCTATTTTGTGTAATTACAGAAGAGAGTAAAATAAAATAGTTCGGAACGTGAAAAGGGGGCAAAGTAGAGTACCCCTCACCCCCTAGGCCTTCTCAGGCGGTCCCAAAAGGATCAGTTTCTGCTTTCCTGAGAGATTATGGTATGAGTTCCATATACCACAATAAATTGCATTACAACATGCAAGATATATATCTCCTATTACCAACTTTTGGAGATATTCGCGCTAAGCGTGAATATCTCCAAAAAGTAACACATGCCCTGAGCATTTCTTAGCCATGTTATCCAATGGGAGGTGGATAACATGGCTAAGAGCATTAGCTCGGTAATGCATGAATATCGCTGACTTTTTAGCGATATTCATGCATTGCGGCCGTTTTTTATCGCATTTGCGATAAACCTTGATAATAGCAAGGTTTATCTTCGATAATTTCTGACGATGCTTAGCGGTAAAAAATTCGTTGGTAAGCATCGTTAGCGATAAATATCGCTTAACTTTGGTAATATGCACCAACGTCTGTTAACGTTCGATTCGAAGGAAATGAGGAAGTGTTGAAAAACATTGTTTGCGCCATCTTGCCTTTTTTGAAATGCCACACTTTTGTCGTGCACGGCAGCCATTTTAGATGCCTTGACCAGACCCACTCTCTGCACGCTGTCGATTCGTAGCATGGCTCCCCACCCTCGCAAGCATCTTCCCCAGGCACTGGTCACCCCCGCTCTCTGTCTTATGCATGGGCAATAAACCTCCCCCCATCTGCGCTACTCTTCCCTGAGAATCACACTCTGTGCCCGCCCGACACCTCCCTTTCGCCCTATTCACTACCGCACCCTCTGACACTCCTCTTCCTCTGTGTCCGATTGTCCAGGCTATCAGCTAGTCCTGCAGATGTAGTTAATGGCTCCAGCTGTAAAGAATCACCCCTCTTCAAAGGAGTTATAGTAGATCAAGGCCCACACCCGATGAGATCCGTCACACCACACGTGTTCCTACTATCTGAAAACCATCCTGTATTGTGATTGGGGAGGGGACCGAGCCTGAAGCGGAAGATTCTAGGAATGACTCTTTGTACATCAAAGTTTTTACAATTATGTGTCACATTAAAAATATATAGCACTCCAACAAAGTAGTAGGAATATAAAACTTTAATAACATATAAATATATACAACAAAACAAAAACAGTAAAAACATTTAAACAACGAAGAGACCGTGGCAATTTCTTTTGAATTCCTGATGAGGACATGTTACTAGTTCTTTCAAATTATGAAAATTCAGAAGATGTTGCCTGGGGGTGGGTCGTCAGTAGCAGTCTGTTGTGCGAATAGTTCCAAGGCAGCAGAACGCGCTGAAATCTAGATGGCACGAAAGTGATGTCTAGTAAGTTGCCGCCCAGCAAATAACGGCGTGGGGCGCCGCGGGGGTGAGTGAGTCCAGTAGGCACCACAGCTATTCTTACCGGCATTGCAGAATTACTGCTGGGGACAATGCCTGTGCTGTAGCAGGGTCACAGCAGAAACAAAAAGGATTCTGTTGAAGATGTTGTTGGTTTTCAATTTGAAAACAGTTCTGGTGTCAACTGCTATGGTAATGTAGTGGTTAATGTTTTGTTTTCTCTAGAAAATGTAAAAGAGGGGGAGGCAGTCCAAAGTTCCGTTAAAAGGGCAAAGGAAAGGATCGGTGGTTTGAACTATCACTTCAAAAGGGGAGGGGGTGCAACAATTTTTCGTACCGGGTCACACTGTGCTTTCACCGGAACTGAGGTCTGCAGGATTCTAGTAATTCAAAGTGAGGCTGGCGCCAGCATGGGAGCGCCGACGTCCCGCGGATACAGTTTCGTCACTCCACGGGCGATCATGGCAGTCATTCCCCATCGGGGGTCGGAGACTCCCGCGGCTCCTGTAGAATCTTCAAGGTCGTGGAGGACTACGGTGGTGGAGTCAACCAGTGACCGGGCCATTTCTTCATGCTGGGCCCGCTCTTGCCAGGTCGATCGCCATTTTGAGAGTTCGGCAGCTACCGGCGATCGCGGGGTCACATGAGCGGACGGGCTCCACCCTGCCGGGCGAGACGTTGCAGCATCGCCACAGTGGACGAACCCTTTTCGGGGCGCCTGGAGCGCTGAGGGTGCAGCTGGGAAGCCTTCACCTGAGGAGGCGGGAGAGGCCTGTTCGCACCGTCTCTCCCACCCAGTGCACCCCACGGCGCCCCGCTTGACATTTGTTATGGCCGGTGGCGATGAGGACGGGGGGGGGGGGTCGGAGGCATGTGCAAGACATCCCCCCCAGTGTTGTCAAAGCCATTTTTGAAGAAAGAAGTGGTGCCGGGCGTGTTGCCGCTGCTATTACGAAGGAGAAAAGAAAAAATGTCCCGTCCGTCTTAGGGCCGGGCTTCCGGTGGATGTCGGCCGGACGCCCCTGGCTCTGGCCCCATGAACGGGTTCCTTGGTTTATCGGCTGCAGCCGGATCCCGTCGGCCTCGGCCCCCCGACCGTTGGTGGCCGGACCGGAAGAGCATGTGGCGGGACTACCTGAAACTCTCAAGGGCCACCGCGGCCGGACTGGGAGAGAGAGGGGAGGGTCGAGGAGACATTCCCCCCCCTGCAACTCTTCAGCGTTGTAAAGGCAATCCCCTGGCCGGGTCCCGCTGGCCTCGGCCCCTCCTCCGGCTACACCCTACGTTAGGATCTCCTGGCCGAGGCGTGGCAGCAGGACCCGCCTTATATGGGCTGCTCCCGGCTGGGCGTAGCCGCAACCCTGCCCCACCTTGGAAGTTTCCAGAGTGGGGGCGGATGTTCTACTGACTTGCATTTTCCCTAGTCTATCGATTTTTTTGGCGTGGCAGGCGGTGGGACAGCGAGGGGTGATTTGGTTTCTCTTACTGTTTTTCTGGTCTCTCACCACTGGCATATTTCTAACGTTTTCTTGTTTCTAGGACATTAATAGGTTTTATCATTACGTTATGTTATCGTTTCTTTGTTTGTTGTTTAATAAAAGTTCATGTTCATCAGTGGCCTACTGATTTTCGTTTTCCTATTCTTTTCTTTCCAGGTTGTTTCATGCTAAAGTTTCTGTTAACAGGATACAGTGATCACTTCGTTATTATTGCATATGTCCTTTTCACTAGGGGGGCTCTCTGGTCGGGCCAGATGACGTATCTCTAGTAAATGGTCCGGGTGAAACAGGTGCATCAATCAGTGGGGAGTAGATAGGCATGACAGATTACAACGGGGGAGAAAGGTCCGCATTACGTACCCTTTCACTATTTGCAAAGATTTTCCTACGTATATTTGCAAACAGGGAATACCTCCAAAAAGAACCAATTCCCAAACAGTCAATGTTTGGGGAAACAATCAATCAATGAGGAACGAAATAGGCACGACGTGTTAAAGGTTTGCGTTACCTACCCTTCACTATCTGCAAAGGGAGAGAGAATATTCCTATTCTTCCTCGTTTGCAGGCAGAGAAGATTCTTAAGAGAATCAACTTCGAACAATTCAATGGTCGATTCAAACAATCAACAAGGGGTACTGTGAACACAAATGAACGCCGCTTATGTACATACACATTGGTATTATCAACAGGTTGTTCCTAATGTTTCTATTTTAGGGAGGTCAAAAAGAGATCCCATTAGTGGCCTACTGATTTTGCTCGATTCCTTTTGTTTTTTTACACGATTTTTCGCTATCTGCAAAGACTAAACAGAGTATTGCGACTCTGTGCTTGTTTGTAAATAGAGAATGAACCAAAGAGAACAATCAATCAAATGCAGGGAGAAGCAGGCACGACGGATTACAACGGGGGCAAAGGCCTGCGTTAACTACCCTTCACTATCTGCAAAGAGAGAGTACTCCTAATAGAAATGAGGGGTGGGGGGCAGCATTCAAAGCGGATCAGTGTGCATAAACCACGTACTTGACATTCGACAGCTTATGATATTTGCTATTAAAAAACCATTGAAATTCACTGAAAAAACCATAGGTTATAGACCATATATAGTTAGGAATTAGCATTTACAAAACCTTGAAAATTCACTGAAAAAACCATAGGTTATAGACCATATATAGTTAGGAATTAGCATTTAAAAAACCTTATTTTACTCACACAAAACCATTGAAATTCCATATATAGTTAGTTGCACTAACTATATATCGCGCACCCGCAATCCACTGCTGATCATGTCACATATTACATCATTCATGACATGGTCAGTGACATCACTGATGACATCACTGATGACATCTCAAATGACATCACTGATGACATCACTGATGACGTCTCATTTGACATCATTCTTGTGCTAATACGATAAACCTCTTCAGACTCTAATATAACCTTAGATACACTCAGTGTATACAGACACTCACACACTGCCACTCATCCATGGAGTTACTCACACACCCAGTCAGTCATGCAAAGAAACAATCTCACCTCCGTTTCTTCAACTATACAGTTACACACACCTTACTTATTGAAACATATACTAACACATATTTACTCTCTTATACAATCCCTGATACAAGTTCACAATGATCGATACAACCACTCACTCATTCAGTGGCTCTCATGCACAGTTATTTATATATGCCAACTCTCACATGTACTGTGTTTTACATATGTACTTACTATGACATGTAGCATTGAGATATCCATTCACTCATCAATACACTCATGCACACAGTCAACTGCCCATGTAGCTGTTTCCACATGCACTCTTGAACTCATACACCTAGTGAATAAACTGCTCACACATCTATGCACAGAGTCACACACCTTCCAGCCACCCCCACACAAACTCAATCTCCCATAGAAATACTTGGGCAACCAATTAATAACACATATAGCCTCTCGTATAGCTAATGATCAACACATGCAGCAGTTTACATCACAACAGACATAATGATGCACAAATTAAGACAGTTTAGTCACTAACCCATGCATTCAGTGAGACACATTTAATCACTCACTCATACAGTCAGTCACGCACCTACTAAATCCTGTTTTAGTAGGTGCACTGTGGAGGTAATGACTTGGGCACTTTGACTGGTGTAGGTCTGGAAATGCTTTTAAAGGACACCTTTGAGCAATTAATGGCACTTTTTCCTCAGACTGCCTTGGTATATTCAAATATATGCCAAAGACAGAAATGGAGGTGGTCAAACCAATTTTGTCCACAAATTGAGAAGTCGAGGAAGCATGTAAACAAATCTGTTTCAGCTTACATGAGAGACCATGGAATGGGCTCCCTGTACAACAATAACTTGCGTTACTACATGCAAGATATCTACAGAGGAGATGGAGTTCACTTCTCAGATGAGGGCAACAGAATTTTCACTCTGAATTTAAGAATGTGCATTGGTACCTACTTATAAGTACCTAAATGTACCATAAACCCAAAAGCTCTTCTCAGAGCTACCCTACATCTGATCACTCACAATTATTATTTTACTCTAACATTTTTCACTAATTTTCAACAAAGTACGCTCCCTGGGGCGCTACCCGGTACGCGAACCGGGAGCTAACCTCGCGAAATTTTTTAAAAAAATGTTTTTTTTTCGCACATATGGGCCTCCTCAGCCACCCTCACAAAACCTAGGGGGTCAAGATAAGTCTACCGTGCCCCCTTCTACCCATTCTGAACATTATTTGCCCTCCATCTTGTATCTTAATTCGACCGAAACACAAAATGGTGGACTCCCGTTACGCTTAAGGTTCGCGAACCGGGGCGCTCAACGGTTCGCGTACCGGGTCGCTCCCTGGGAAGCGCACCATCAAAAAAGGTGGGAAAGTAGTTCACAGAAAAGCCACTGGAGACAATTTCACCAAATATAGACTAGCTCATACTACATACCAATCCCTACCATTTTCACAAATTTGATTGGAATTCCATTTAGCCATTTAGCCTGTAGACCTCTCTAAATACCGTGAGGTAAATTACTTCACAAAACACATCTGAAGTGTTGGAATTGACAACCAATTAAAATGTTACTTTCATTTTCTACTTTTTTTACCTGACATTTGATTGGTTATATACCTGAATATATATAAAGGAAGAGAAGAAAACACAGCCATTTTGACTACTACTTCTTGGTGTACATTTCAATAGGATTTTCACTAATTCCTTCAACTTCTATCTAAAGGTAAGTTTTTATTTTTAAAACTGAAGTATATTGTGCACTATAAGTTAATATGGTAAACTTTTTCTGATAGTTATATACTATCCCTCTGTAGTAGTTATAGATTTAGATAGACTTCTCTGTTATAGTTATGGATGGAGTTAGGCTTCTCTTGTATAATTATGAATTTACTTACGTTAAATCACATACACTTTTTTATATTCCTACTTCCACTCTGATACTATACACTGCCCAAAATTAATCCCAACAGTGCCCTATCTCTACTAATATATATTTTTTTAATCTAAATTTGAATTTCAAATTGTCCTGCAAGAGAGCAGCCAAGAAATCAATGATGAAAATGATATTGAATTTTTCGATGAAAATTTAGACAAAGAACTACTGCAATGTGTACAAGCAGTAGATAACCTCCTTGCAAATGAGGACATTTTACACCCTCAGAGACTACAATGTATATTCCATGATAATTATGAAATTTCTGACAATGAAATGTTAGAAAGTTTAATAAATTATGAAACACAATCACAATAAAAAAAAATGCTTAAAAAATAAAGAAAATAAAAAATAATCAACAAAAACAACAATCAATTAACATACAGCATTTGAAAAGTCTATCATTCATTTTTCATTGCAGTACACTGCCCAGAACGCTTCCCGGTTCGCGGACCGGGCGCTCCCCACGCAAAAAAAAACAAAAATTTTTTTTGTTTTTTTTGCCCCGCGGGGCCCTTTTAAAACCTCCACATTAAACCTAGGGGGTCAGGGAGGATCTAGTATGCCCCCTTATGGTCATTTTCGCCTTTGTTTTGGCCTCCTCTTGTCTCTCAATCCTACCGAGAGACAAGATGGCGGCCGCTCCGGACTGTTTAGAATGTTGACAGACACCGGAGAGCCAATCAGCTTAGCTACGCGAAGTTCCGGTACGCTTAAGGTCCGCGGACCGGAGCGCTGCCCAGAGCGCGCTTACAGATATATATCTTTTTTTAAACGTTAATTTCTCAAAATCCACTGGAGCACATATATTGAGACCTAGAAAAGGCACATCGGGCTACCAGTCCCTACAATTTTGCCAAGTTTCATGCAAATCCATTCAGCCGTTCGGGCTAAAAGTGAGGCCAACCGCCCTATGGAAAACTCAATGTTAAAAACACGTTTTGGGACCCCCCTTTTTTCTCGGCCCCCCCTTTACGAAACCCCCCCAAATTTCCAAGGGCTGCTCAGAAACAAAATGTTCCATTTTCCAGAAAATTTCAGCCAATTCCGTCCACAAACGCCAAAGTTATTAGACATAAAATTTTCAAAAATCCCATAGGGAAAAAATCCTAACTATATATACCTACTGGCGACCGCCAGTAGGTAATATATATATATATATATATATATATATATATATTCCTGCTACCACAATCTTCTCACATGTTACTGTGAATCAGAACAGCACTCACAGGGGGGTATAAAGCCAACAATCCTTTATTTGGCAAACCTGCACGGACAAGACGCGTTTCGGCGATGAGCCTTTGTCAATTGCAAGTGAGAACGCGCCGCCATTGTTTTTAAATCACATAGCTTTCGTCACAATAATTATGGCATGAACATAAAGAAAGGACTAACCGATGGCTAAAATATCGCCATATTGGAAAGTGCAATTCTAACATGAAAAACGAAAATAAATTACATTTCAATGATCATGCATGTTTTTAAAAGGGGTAGAGAAAGTGTGATTATACAGTTTCACCTATTTATAAGGTAAATCATTTATAATGATAATCAACATTTCTTAATGAAATCAAAGTCTCTGGCCTAGATGTATCAAGCATTTTGCGATTCGTTATGGCCGAAATTCGCAGAATTTTGACCATAACGAATCGCTAATGAATATTTTGCATATTTCGGGATGTATGTGTTTTTTCGCAGCGCAAAATAAGAAATCGCTATTTTTTGCGTCTCGTTATTTGCGTTTTCATGTTTATGCGAATTTTTCTTAGCGATTCTCTATTTTGCATGATCGCATTTTAAGAAGTCGCTATGAAATGTATCAAAGAATCGCAAATAGCGAAAAACGGCAAATCGCAAAATAAGAATTCGCAATTAACACTAACTCAAACCAGGTGTAATTTTTTTTGAATCTTTAAAAGACAGCCCCAACTGATTTTTTCAACAGAACCATGGCTGGACTTTACCTGATAGCTAGAAGACTGCGCATCCAAGCTCTTGCACAGATGAGACAGAGGCAGGAAAGGATTTTCAAACTGAGGATTACCTTATTTCAACAGACTGAAGAAGACATTTTTGAGAAATATAGACTGCATCCACATACCATTTTGGACTTAATTGAGGAGTTAAAGCCTTTTTTGGAGCATGAGACACACAGGACACATTCTATACCAACTCATGTGCAGGTCTTATGTTCCCTGCACCTTCTTGCCTCAGGATCTTTTCAAAGGGTGATTGCAGAGGTGGGAGGAGTATCTCAGAGTGCCTTTTCAAGGTTTTTTAGGGTATTTTTAGATGCAATGATGAACAGGTTGCAACATCATATTTACTTCTCCAGCACACCTCAAGATATCCAAATTTCTAAATTTGATTTTTATCAAATTGCCCATTTTCCACATGTAATTGGATGTATAGATGGGACACATATTGCCATTACACCTCCAGCTGCAACTGAGCATGTTTATAGGAATAGGAAAAGTTACCACTCTTTAAACATTCAAATGGTGTGTAATGCTAAGTGTATTATTACTGACATTGTTGCAAAATTTCCAGGAAGCACTCATGATTCATATATATTTAGACACAGTGGATTACATGGACGTTTGAGTGCTGGTGAATTTGGAGATGGATTTCTGCTTGGTAAGTGCTACTTAAAAACACAAAATCAATTTTAAAACTTTTGTCAATCTATTTTTAAAACTGTCACATTTCTGAAATTACAATTTAGGAGACAGTGCCTATGCAGTTCGTGATTTCATTTTGACACCTTATCTAAATCCAAGTAACATTCATGAAAGGAGATACAATAAGGCACACCGTTCTACACGTGGAGTTATTGAAAGAACTTTTGGAATTTTGAAAAGCAGGTTCAGAAGAATCCATAAAAGTGGAGGATCCTTGCAATATAAACCATCATTTTGTTGCAAAATAATTACAAGTTGTGCTATGCTACATAACATGGCTATTAGAAAAGGAACAGAATGTAAAGTGAGTGACCCTGAATCTTCAGACAATGATGATGTCCCTCCACCAAGAAGATGTGCTACAGGTTTAGGAGCTGTGGCTGGGCGACAAAGGCGTGCAGAAATTACTAACAATTATTTCTAGGTAAGAAATAAAAACACAACATCTTTGTTTTCATTATGTAAACCTTTAATTTTTCAAAATTAGATGGGTAACAAAAACCTGGAACCTGTTAATCCACAGGACATACATCTGAGAATGTTTGCTCACATTGTCATTCTCTTTTATTAATATATATGTTGAATTTTCTTTTTAATTTTTTCCCCTTCTGCTACTCCTGCGTTGGCCTGGGCCACTTCTCCTCACAGATGTATGTTGGCTACCAAGGCTTCCACTCCTCATGTCAGGGGTGTCCAAAGTGGGCGTAGGGTTACTGCTGGTTCTACTGGAAGTGTCCTCAGACTCAATGGCCTCAAAGAACGCACTTGCCCCTTTCTGACAAGTTTTTAATAATTCAAAAGAATGGGATACTTTATCCAGCCCTTTGGCAACATTTCTACTGCATTCACCAACCATGCGTTGCATGGCAATGCTTCGCCTATTACTCTGTGCTGTCACAGTGCACAGTCTATTTATAGCTGCATAGTACTTCTGTAGTCTGATGTTATGACTGCGAGAATCCCTCACTCTGTTTGACTCTGATCTTTCAAATGCTACACAAAGTCTGTCCATGGAGTCAGCCATCCGCCTCATACCATCACCCACCTTATTGTTACTCTTGTTTAATTTATTTAGTTGGGCATTAATTGACCTTAATGCTTTATGTTGTTTTTGTTGCACTGAAAGCATGTTGTTTTCCAAACCAGCAAAAACATTTGCTGTCTCTGTGACTTCTCCCCTGCTTCTCCTGGTATTATTATTAGAATATGATCTTCTTGAAGCAGAATCACTAACTGTGTCAAGATGTATAACTTCCTGTTCTGACACATTTATGTTATTTGTTGATCCCTCAGGTTCATCATCTGATTCTTCAAAAGGTTGCAGTTGTGCAACTGCTTTTCTTTTTCTTCTCAAAAAAGACAATGATTCATGCTCATCACTGACATTTACTTCTTCTGGGGCTGTAATATGTTCCTGTGAGGATTGCCCCCCATCACCATCATGTGAATCTACAACATGATCTGGGAATAAAGAAAGAGTCACATGAGATGCTTGCCTGTCTGTGTGCTTCATAACTATTAAATTATGCTAACTAAAGAGGTAGTATTGTGTACTTATTCAGATGCATGTATGTTAGTGCAGCTTAAATGTAATGCATATCATAATTAAGCAGTAATGTAAAACAAAAAAGGGATCAATTTTCACATTTAAGTGCTGTTATTTATTAAACACATGGAATAATGCTCACACACTCATACTCATACACTCATGCTTCTAACTTATGCAATGAAAAAGTCAAGCATCCTGCTTACCATGTTCAGCAACTGTGTGATCAGAACTGTCAATGGCTGAGACTCCGGAAACACTTTCATGCTGAATTGTAGATTCAATGAGCTCCTCATGTGGGGTTGGTTGGTCTACATTTCCAGATCCTCCACCAGTTTTATTGGCATCCTTTAGTCTCTCAGCAAGTTTTTCCTTTGCCCTCAGCCTCATGTCGTACCAACGCTTTTTAATTTCATCAATTGATCTTGGGATGACACCAACTGCATTGACTTTTTCCTGGATTTCCAGCCATAACTTCCTCTTCCTGACTTCAGGAACATATTTGGCTTGCTTTCCAAACAAAAGTTCATGATTGCAGGCCATTTCCTCCACCAGTGTCTCCACCTCCCTCTCAGAAAACTTTTGCTTCCTTTTCCTTTTCTCTGCTGAGGGGCCTCCTTCTGAATTTGCAGCCTCCATCCTGAAGTCAAGCAGCTCCTCTCTCCAGCCAAACAGGTTTCCAACTGCCACTGGGTGTGGCTCAGGCATGCAGGTGAAACTAATCAAGCCCATTTCCTGAGTATGACTCAGCTATTTTGTAGTTGGCAGCAGCAGATTCACGCTTTTTTGCGATTTCTTAATGTGCGAAATTCGCAAATTAAGAAGTCGCATAAAATTCTAAAAAAAAATTGCGACTTTTAAGGAATCGCAAAAAAGTCGCAGAAACATACATACATCGCATTTAACGATTTCTTAATAGCGATTCGCAACGACTCGCTATTAAGAAATCGCTAACGAAAATCTTGATACATCTACCCCCAAGTGTTTTATAAAGCCCTGGATGGGCATAAACCCTATTAGTTAATTTCGCCCACAGATGGGCTAAAGCCATAACAATTCATGTGAAGAAATACTGTGTATTCTTAAAAATCTTTTGAGTTCATAAAGCAAACAAATACATAAAAATGAAAACGGAGCAAATTCTATACAGCAACCCAGAATACATAAGCAGTCTATTCCCATGTAAAATGTTAGTATCCCAAATGAACTGCTAATTCTTCATGTGTATTAAGCCCAGAAGGACTCTTGCTCTGCGGCGGACCTGTTTGTTTTTTCTGGATTTCTTTTCTAGGATTATCATCCTTTTTGGAGAAAGTTAAAACTCTGCCCAATCTGTAGTCTTTCTCATCTCTGTCAAATTTCTCTTCCTTACGTTGTTTGATTTTTTGCTCATATGTTTTTAGTCGCTTTTTCATTTGCTCTCGTTTCTCCTTTATATTATCTTGGTCCTGTTCTTTTAGTAATTCTTCCTCCAGATCTTTAATGGAAGATAGTGCCTTATCACGATCACTCCATGCAAAGCGTATCAGAATCACTAGCATTCCTTTGCACGAGTCTGCTGTGTGTTCTGCCCATGCATCTAGCAGAGGGTCTTAGTGGCTTCTTTCCATGTGGTCATTGTAAGGCCTGTAAGATCAGTAAAAGGACCCTCACATATGCCATTCCAGGTCTTAAATTCCCCCAAAAAATCACTAAATTCTTGACATGCTCGACACCCTATGCTATTTACTGCCTGGTATGTCCCTGCGGTTTAAGATACATCGGGAGCACTATCAACCCCGTAAAATTACGTATATTGGAGCACATGCGTGCTATCAATAACATTGATGAATCCTACCCCGTGGCTAGACACTTTAATAAACTACATGGACACAACAGGGACCTGTTGGCCTATTTTTGTTTAGATAGTGTGCCACCCCTCCCACGAGGTGGAGACCGTTTACAAAAACTGCGGCGACTTGAGTCACGCTATATTATAGATCTGCAGAGCAAGAGTCCTTCTGGGCTTAATACACATGAAGAATTAGCAGTTCATTTGGGATACTAACATTTTACATGGGAATAGACTGCTTATGTATTCTGGGTTGCTGTATAGAATTTGCTCCGTTTTCATTTTTATGTATTTGTTTGCTTTATGAACTCAAAAGATTTTTAAGAATACACAGTATTTCTTCACATGAATTGTTATGGCTTTAGCCCATCTGTGGGCGAAATTAACTAATAAGGTTTATGCCCATCCAGGGCTTTATAAAACACAGAGACTTTGATTTCATTAAGAAATGTTGATTATCATTATAAATGATTTACCTTATAAATAGGTGAAACTGTATAATCACACTTTCTCTACCCCTTTTAGAAACATGCATGATCATTGAAATGTAATTTCTTTTCGTTTTTCATGTTAGAATTGCACTTTCCAATATGGCGATATTTTAGCCATCGGTTAGTCCTTTCTTTATGTTCATGCCATAATTATTGTGACGAAAGCTATGTGATTTAAAAACAATGGCGGCGCGTTCTCACTTGCAATTGACAAAGGCTCATCGCCGAAACGCGTCTTGTCCGTGAAGGTTTGCCAAATAAAGGATTGTTGGCTTTATACCCCCCCTGTGAGTGCTGTTCTGATTCACAGTAACATGTGAGAAGATTGTGGTAGCAGGAATTTGTTCGGTGGGTACACCCCCGCCCCAGAGAGCACCCGCTCGTGAGTGCAGCAGGCTGGTGTATGTTCGGAGCAATGATATATATACATATTCACTGAAAAAACCATAGGTTATAGACCATATATAGTTAGGAATTAGCATTTACAAAACCTTGAAAATTCACTGAAAAAACCATAGGTTATACACCATATATAGTTAGGAATTAGCATTTAAAAAACCTTATTTTACTCACACAAAACCATTGAAATTCCATATATAGTTAGTTGCACTAACTATATATCGCGCACCCGCAATCCACTGCTGATCATGTCACATATTACATCATTCATGACATGGTCAGTGACATCACTGATGACATCTCAAATGACATCACTGATGAGATCACTGATGACATCATCCAGTGACTGTGTGTTTCTGTAAAGTTTAAATATGTTTTACATATTGAAGAATGAGTAGATGTATAAGTGTCTGGACGAAGGATTTAGTAGGTGCATGACTGAATGTATGAGTGAGTGATTAAATGTGTCTCACTGAGTGCATGGGTTAGTGACTAAACTGTCTTAATTTGTGCATCATTATGTCTGTTGTTCTGTAAACTGCTGCATGTGTTGATCAGTAGCTATATGATTAACTATATGGGTTATTGATTGATTCTCCAAGTATTTGTATAGGAGACTGAGTGTGTGTGTGGCTGGCTGGGAGGTGTGTGACTCTGTGCAGATCAATGTGTACTTGTATCAATGATTGTATAAGAAAGTAAGTATGTGTTAGTATATGTTTGAAAATGTAAGGTGCTCTATGTTTAACTGTATAGACAAGAAAATGGAAGTGTGATTGATTCTTTACAGGACTGACTAGGTGTGTGAGTAACTCCATGGATGAGTGGCAGAGTGTAAGTGTCTGTATAGGTGTATGAGTGCATATGATAGTGTTGTAAAGATGAGTGATTGTATGTATGAATGATTGTATGGGTGAATGAGTGAATGTGTGTGTAGACGTAGGAATCAGTGAGTACGTATGTAGTAACTAGTATTGGTGTGTCAATGGTTTCAAAAATTATACTCTGTATTTAACACTGGGTGAAACAGAGGTTATATTAAAACGTGAGGAGATGCATTGTATTGTCACATGAATGATATCATCAGTGATGTGGTCATTGATGTCAAATGAGATGTCATCAGTGATCTCATCAGTGATGTCATTTGAGATGTCATCAGTGATGTCACTGACCATGTCATGAATGATGTAATATGTGACATGATCAGCAGTGGATTGCGGGTGCGCGATATATAGTTAGTGCAACTAACTATATATGGAATTTCAATGGTTTTGTGTGAGTAAAATAAGGTTTTTTAAATGCTAATTCCTAAATATATATGGTGTATAACCTATGGTTTTTTCAGTGAATTTTCAAGGTTTTGTAAATGCTAATTCCTAACTATATATGGTCTATAACCTATGGTTTTTTCAGTGAATTTCAATGGTTTTTTAATAGCAAATATCATAAGCTGTCGAATGTGAAGTACGTGGTAAGTAAAAACATTTTCGTGTTTATGCACACTGATCTGCTTTGAATGCTGCCCCCCACCCCTCATTTCTATTAGGAGTACTCTCTCTTTGCAGATAGTGAAGGGTAGTTAACGCAGCCCTTTGCCCCCTTTGTAATCCGTCGTGCCTGCTTCTCTCTCCATTTGATTGATTGTTCTCTTTGGTTCATTCTCTATTTACAAACAAGCACAGAGTCGCAATACTCTGTTTAGTCTTTGCAGATAGCGAAAAATCGTGTAAAAAAACAAAGGGAATCGAGCAAAATCAGTAGGCCACTAATGGGATCTCTTTTTGACCTCGCTAAAATAGAAACATTAGGAACAACCTGTTGAAAATAGCAATGCGTATGTACATAAGCGGCGTTCATTTGTGTTCACAGTACCCCTTGTTGATTGTTTGAATAAAGCATTGAATTGTTCGAAGTTAATTCTCTTAAGGATCTTCTCTGCCTGCAAACGAGGAAGAATAGGAATATTCTCTCTCCCTTTGCAGATAGTGAAGGGTAGGTAACGCAAGCCTTTAACACGTCGTACCTATTTCATTCCTCATTGATTGATTGATTGTCCTAACATTGACTGTTTGGGAATTAGTTCTTTTTGGAGGTATTCCCTGTTTGCAAATAAACGTAGGAAAATCTTTGCAAGTAGTGAAAGGGTACGTAATGCGGACCTTTCTCCCCCGTTGTAATCTGTCATGCCTATCTACTCCCCACTGATTGATGCACCTGTTTCACCCGGACCATTTACTAGAGATACGTCATCTGGCCCGACCAGAGAGCACCCCTAGTGAAAAGGACATATGCAATAATAACGAAGTGATCACTGTATCCTGTTAACAGAAACTTTAGCATGAAACAACCTGGAAAGAAAAGAATAGGAAAACGAAAATCAGTAGGCCACTGATGAACATGAACTTTTATTAAACAACGAACAAAGAAACGATAACATAACGTAATGATAAAACCTATTAATGTCCTAGAAACAAGAAAACGTTAAAATATGCCAGTGGTGAGAGACCAGAAAAACAGTAAGAAAAACCAAATCACCCCTCGCTGTCCCACCGCCTGCCACGCCAAAAAAATCGATAGACTACGGAAAATGCAAGTCAGTAGAACATCCGCCCCCACTCTGGAAACTTCCAAGGTGGGGCAGGGTTCCGACTACGCCCAGCCGGGAGCAGCCCATATAAGGCAGGTCCTGCTGCCACGCCTCGGCCAGGAGATCCTAACGTAGGGTGTAGCCGGAGGAGAGGCCGAGGCCAGCGGGACCCGGCCAGGGGATTGCCTTTACAACGCTGAACAGTTGCAGGGGGGGGGGAATGTCTCCTCGACCCTCCCCTCTCTCTCCCAGTCCGGCCGCGGTGGCCCTTGAGAGTTGCAGGTAGTCCCGCCACATGCTCTTCCGGTCCGGCCACCAACGGTCGGGGGGCCGAGGCCGACGGGATCCGGCTGCAGCCGATAAACCAAGAAACCCGTTCATGGGGCCAGAGCCAGGGGCGTCCGGCCGACATCTACCGGAAGCCCGGCCCGAAGACGGACGGGACACTTCTTCTTTCTTGAATAATGGCTGCGACAACACTGGGGGGGGATGTCTTGCACATGCCTCCGACCCCCCCCCCTCGTCCTCATCGCCTGGTCCGGCCATAACAAATCTCAAGCGAGACGCCGTGGGGTGCACTGGGAGGGAGAGACGGTGCGAACAGGCCTCTCCCGCCTCCCCAGGTGGAGGCTTCCCAGCTGCACCCTCAGCGCTCCAGGCGCCCAGAAAAGGGTTCTTCCACTGTGGCCATGCTGCAACGTCTCGCCCGGCAGGGTGGAGCCCGTCCGCTCATGTGACCCTGCGATCGCCGGTAGCTGCCGAACTCTCAAAATGGCGGTCGACCTGGCAAGAGCGGGCCCAGCATAAAGAAATGGCCCGGTCACTGGTTGACTCCACCACCGTAGTCCTCCACGACCTTGAAGATTCTAGAGGAGCCGCGGGAGTCTCCGACCCCCGATGGGGAATGACTGCCATGATCGCCCGTGGAGTGACGAAACTGTATCCGCGGGACGTCGGCGCTCCCATGCTGGCGCCAGCCTCACTTTGAATTACTAGAATCCTGCAGACCTCACTTCCGGTGAAAGCACAGTGTGACCCGGTAGGAAAAATTATTGCACCCCCTCCCCTTTTTGACTGATAGTTCAAACCACCGATCCTTTCCTTTGCCCTTTTAACGGAACTTTGGACTGCCTCCCCCTCTTTTACATTTTCTAGAGAAAACAAAACATTAACCACTACATTAGCATAGCAGTTGACACCAGAACTGTTTTCAAATTGAAAACCAACAACATCTTCAACAGAATCCTTTTTGTTTCTGCTGTGACCCTGCTACAGCACAGGCATTGTCCCCAGCAGTAATTCTGCAATGCCGGTAAGAATAGCTGTGGTGCCTACTGGACTCACTCACCCCCGCGGCGCCCCACGCCGTTATTTGCTGGGCGGCAACTTACTAGACATCACCTTCGTGCCATCTAGATTTCAGCGCGTTCTGCTGCCTTGGAACTATTCGCACAACAGACCGCTACTGACAAGAATATTTCATTATTGGTGCTGTCAATTTCAATAAATCTATTGGATAATTCAAAAGAAATTGCCACGGTCTCTTCGTTGTTTAAATGTTTTTACTGTTTTTGTTTTGTTGTATATATTTATATGTTATTAAAGTTTTATATTCCTACTACTTTGTTGGAGTGCTATATATTTTTAATGTGACACATAATTGTAAAAACTTTGATGTACAAAGAGTCATTCCTGGAATCTTCCGCTTCAGGCTCGGTCCCCTCCCCAATCACAATACAGGATGGTTTTCAGATAGTAGGAACACGTGTGGTGTGACGGATCTCATCGGGTGTGGGCCTTGATCTACTATAACTCCTTTGAAGAGGGGTGATTCTTTACAGCTGGGGCCATAAACTACATCTGCAGGGCTAGCTGATAGCCTGGACAATCGGACACAGAGGAAGAGGAGTGTCAGAGGGTGCGGTAGTGAATAGAGCGAAAGGGAGGTGTCGGGCGGGCACAGAGTGTGATTCTCAGGGAAGAGCAGCGCAGATGGGGGGAGGTTTATTGCCCATGCATAAGACAGAGAGCGGTGGTGACCAGTGCCTGGGGAAGATGCTTGCGTGGGTGAGGAGCCATGCTACGAATCGACAGCGTGCAGAGAGTGGGTCTGGTCAAGACATCTAAAACGGCTGCCGTGCACGACAAAAGTGTGGCATTTCAAAAAAGGCAAGATGGCGCAGACAATGTTTTTCAACACTTCCTCATTTCCTTCGAATCGAACGTTAACAGACGTTGGGGCATATTACCAAAGTTAAGCGATATTTATCGCTAACGATGCTTACCAACAAATTTTTTACCACTAAGCATCGTCAGAAATTATCGAAGATAAACCTTGCTATTATCAAGGTTTATCGCAAATGCGATAATAAACGGCCGCAATGCATAAATATCGCTAAAAACTCAGCGATATTCATGCATTACCGAGCTAATGCTCTTAGCCATGTTATCCACCTCCCATTGGATAACATGGCTAAGAACTGCTCAGGGCAGGTGTTACTTTTTGGAGATATTCGCGCTTAGCGCGAATATCTCCAAAAGTTGGTAATAGGAGATAGATATCTTGCATGTTGTAATGCAAGTTATTGTGGTATATGGAACTCATACCATAATCTCTCAGGAAAGCAGAAACTGATCCTTTTGGGACCGCCTAAAAAGGCCTAGGGGGTGAGGAGTACTCTACTTTGCCCCCTTTTCACGTTCCAAACTATTTTATTTTACTCTCTTCTGTAATTACACAAAATAGCAGCGATAAGATGCATCGGAGACACACAGTGAGAGAAAGGAGGCCGGAGATGAAGAAGAGATGTCAAATACACATTGGAGATAATATAGTGGCAGAAGGGAAGTAAATATGAGTAAACTTACCATGTAACATAAAAATGTTGCACTCTATACTATAAGTCTCATTTTATACTACAATCACTTCGCTACAACCTCATAAATTAAAAATAAAAATGAATAATGTCTCAAACAATTTTTGATTTCTAAATATAAATTTATTCTTCAGAATTTTCTAAATTTGAAAGAACTAGTAACATGTCCTCATCAGCAATGTCCTCATGAAAAGTCTCCAATGATGATTCTTGTAACTCTATGGTCTCCAAACACTCGATAAATTCGCCATCAAGAGATTGATCAAAAAAATCATTCAAGTCATCTCCTCCTTGTGACAATATTTCATTATTGGTGCTGTCAATTTCAATCAATGTAGTGGAATCATTCAAGTCATCTCCTCGTGACAATATTTCATTATTGGTGCTCTCAATTTCAATCAATGTAGTGGAATCATTCAAGTCATCTCCTCCTTGTGACAATATTTCATTATTGGTGCTGTCCATTTCAATCAATCTAATGGAATCATACAAGTCATCTCCTCCTTGTGACAATATTTCATTATTGGTGCTCTCAATTTCAATCAATGTAGTGGAATCATTCAAGTCATCTCCTTGTGACAATATTTCATTCTTGGTGCTGTCCATTTCAATCAATCTAATGGAATCATACAAGTCATGTCCTCCTTGTGACAATATTTCATTATTGGTGCTCTCAATTTCAATCAATGTAGTGGACAATTCAAAAGAAATTGCCACGGTCTCTTCATTGTGAGCCATTTTATTTTGAAATTGCTTGCTGTAAATTGCAGAAAAAAATAATCACTTTCATTTATCGTTTTTAGTAATACATAATATAAAACTAACTTTATCAAGTATTTAGTATAACAGAAGGACTGCAAATAAATAACAGAAAACATTTTTCAAATTATCTTCAAGTGTACAACATAGTTCCCCTTACAAATTAACAACTCACCTTTTTAAAAGTAGGAGAAGTGTTAGTACTGTGTAAATCAAACACCAGAAATTCACCACCAAAAATTCCTCACAAATGTACCTCAGACAGTAGTATCACAAAATGGCTGTGGTTTCCTCTCATTTGAAATATATACATAACCAATTAACTTTCATCACACACAAATACAAAACCAAAGTAACATTTTAATTGGTTCTAAATTTCAACACTTTCAAATGTGTTTTCCCCATGCAATTTTCCATAGGACATTTACATACGTCTACAGCCTGAATGGCTGAACGGAATTACACCAAACTTGGCAAAATGGTACATCAAACCTAAGAGGTCAGGAAGGATCTACTATGCCCCCTTATGGTCATTTCCCCCTTCGCTTTGGCCTCCTCTTGTCTCTCAATCCTACCGAGAGACAAGATGGCGGCCGCTACGGACTGTTTGGAATGTTGACAGACGCCGGAGAACCAATCAGCTTCGCAAAGCTCCGTAACGCGGAAAGTACGCGAAGCGGAGCGCTGTTACAGATATATATCTTTTTTTGAACGTTAATTTCTCAAAATCCACTGGAGCACATATATTGAGACCTAGCAAAGGCACATCGGGCTACCAGTCCCTAATATTTTGCCAAGTTTCGTGCAAATCCATTCAGCCGTTCGATTATTATTATTATTTTTTTTTTTGCCCCGCGGGGCCCTTTTAAAACCTCCACATCAAACGTAGGGGGTCAGCGAGGATCTACTATTCCCCCTTATGGTCATTTGCCCCTTCGCTTTGGCCTCCTCTTGTCTCTCGATCCTACCGAGAGACAAGATGGCGGCCGCTACGGACTGTTTGGAATGTTGACAGACGCCGGAGAACCAATCAGCTTCGCTTCACAAAGCTCCGTTGCGCGAAAAGTACGCGTCCTGGAGCGCTGCCCGGTCCGCTGTTACAGATATATATCTTTTTTTAAACGTTAATTTCTCAAAATCCACTGGAGCACATATATTGAGACCTACAAAAGGCACATCGGGCTACCAGTCCCTACAATTTTGCCAAGTTTCGTGCAAATCCATTCAGCCGTTCGGGCTAAAAGTGAGGCCAACCGCCCTATGGAAAACTCAATGTTAAAAACACGTTTTGGGACCCCCCTTTTTTCTCAGCCCCCCCTTGACGAACCCCCCCCCAAATTTTCAAGGGCTGCTCAGAAACAAAATGTGCCATTTTCCTGAAAATTTCAGCCAATTCCGTCCACAAACGCCAAAGTTATTAGACATAGAATTTTCAAAAAACCCATAGAGAAAAAATCCTAACTATATATACCTACTGGCGACCGCCAGTAGGTAATATATATATATATATATATATATATATATATATATATATATATATATATATATATTACCTACTGGCGGTCGCCAGTAGGTAGTTATAGTTACGATTGGCTACCATAGGAAATCCGCAACATTCTATTGGGAATAACTCTGGCACCGGTTGAGGAATTTGTGTGTAATTTCCCAAAATTTTGGCCAGCTCCGCTGCGCTCCTTTCCTGTAAGTTTCGGGGGGATTCGTGAAGTGGGGGCTGAGAAAAAAGGGGGGTCCCAAAACATGTTTTCCCCATGTTAATTTCCATAGGACGGTCTGACAAGTCTACAGCCCGAACCGCTGAACGGAATTACGCCAACCTTGGCAAAATTGTAGGGACTGGTACGCAGATGTGCCTTTGCTATATTTGCTGAAAATTGCTCCAGTGTTTTTTTTTAAAATTAACTTCAAAAACACATATATATCTATAGGCGCGCTCCGAGCGCTCACAGGTACACGTACCGGGGAGCGCACCCGGCGCGCTACGGGAGTGCGCGAGCGGAAAGCTGATTGGCTGTCGGGTGTCTGTCCACATTCTAAACAGTCCGGAGAGTCCGCCATCTTGTATCTCGGTAGAATCGAGACACAAGAGGTGAAAAAAGAAAGGGGGATACAATTAAAAGGGGGCAGAGTAGACACCCCCTGACCCCCTAGATTTTCTGAGGGGGGCCTAGAAGGACCCTGTGGGGGGGGGTGTTCACGGGGTAAGCGCTGGGTGCTCACCCGGGTGCGCTCTCCGGTATGCGCACCCTGAGCGCACCACGGGGAAAAACAGTGTAAAAAAATAGAGTAAAAAAAATAATGTAGAGTGTTTAGAGGTAAGTTAGCTCTGAAAAGAGCTGTTGTGTTCATTGGGTGTTTTTTGTACCTCCAAGTAGGTACCAATGCAGAGTCTTATATTCAAGAGGAAAACTCTATTCCCCTCATCTGTAAAATGCACACCATCTCTCCTATAGATGTCTTGCATGTTGTAACGCAAGTTGTTGTGGTAAATGGAACCCATAGCATAGTCTCTGAGGTAAGCAGAAACAGATTTATTTACATGTTTCCTTGCTTTCTCAATATGTGGACAAAATTGGTTGGACCAGTTCCATTTTTGCCTTTGGCATATATTATAAAATACCAAGGCAGTTTTTGGAAAAAGTGACATCAATTGCCCAAAGATGTCCTTTAACCGCATGCGTGCTAGCGGTTTTCCCGCTGCGTGCTGCGATTTGAAAAAACCCGCGTTGCTCGTCATCAGCGTAGGGCACGTTACGCTCATGACGAGCTGAGCTCGTCATGAGCGCCGAAGGGGTTAAAAGCATTTCCAGACCTACCCCAGTCAAAGTGCCTAAGTCATTTCCACCACAGTGCACAATTATGAGGTCAGGGTGTGGTAAATGCATAAAGGATTTTACCAATGGTATCAATTGGTGACTCCTCAATCCTCTTTGTCCAATCCATACAATGTCCACATTTGGTAGATCAAGATTGTAAATACCTCTGTTAGTTGCGCATTTTTGAGCCCATTGGACATAGCTATGACCCACAAACCAGACTTTTTTCATTTTGAGGGTAGATGTGCTTCTAGTCAGATGAGTTGTGGAAATGAAATGGCAGTATGATTATGAAAAAAAAGTGTTTGAGAATCAGTGCAGATGAATAACTAGAAATGATTGGAGCTTTGTTAAAAATCTCCACTGAAAATTAGGGTGCATGCTTTTTTTTGTTGAAAGAAGTCATTTCAATGGTTGAGAAAAAGTCATTTAAAGAAACATTGCATTTCATTAGCTAGTAGATTGAGAGGTCAAACAGCCTTGAAGGATTGTTTTGCAACATATTATTATGAACTTGTGAACTGTGTGCTGGTTTAAGAGGGAGTTACCATGGTTACAGGGTAAATGAGCACTGGGGGGATGGGTGAATGTTATGTGAGTTTCAAAGGCTTGAAATGTACAACCAATTAAAATGTGCAGTTTGGCTTTGAATTTGTGTGGGAACAATTTTTATTGGCTATGTGCAAGAATATAACTCAGAAATCAGAAAGAATCTGTGCCATTATTGAAAGGCTCCCAGTGAAGGAAGCATTGTTCAGAGATTCTGCTTAAGAATATCTGTTGACTGTGACTGACACTGTTTGACATCTTCCAAACCATTTTTAAAGGTGAGTAATGATTCTTTTAAAAAAGATAGAGAGCGTAAAGATTTTTGACAAGTATCATAGTGTGTGTCTCTGTGAATTAAGGAATTATATTTTTACCTTTCTCCATAATGTTAGCTGTGTGTTTATAAGGTAGACTTCTTTATAAATTGTATTTTATGCTTGGATTCAATGCTGGTTTAGAAATTGTGTAATGGTTTCATTGGAGTTGTAAATATGCTCATTTTTTTAAGCACATTGTGCAACCTTTAGCATGGGTGGAAGCAGTGAATGTATGGAGAGGGATAGGAATAGCAGATAGAAAACCATATGAAATGGTGGGGAGATGCATAAAGTATTTCAGTAATGGTATCAAATGAGATGTAATATAAGATAAAGAGGAACATATTTACAAGACTTTTGCGCAGTTTTAGACATGGGTGCAAGCAGAATATGCATGCAGAATAATAAAATATGCACCCAGACAAGAATATGAAATGCCGTGAGAGATGTTAACATTGTGAGAGTCTACCTTATAAACACACAGCTATGTAAAAGATTGTGCACGCAGCTTGTAAATATGCAGGCAGACAAAGCAATCTTTGACATAGCTGTGTGTTTATAAGGTAGACTCTCACAATGATAAGATCTCTCACGGCATTTCATATTCTTGTCTGGGTGCATATTTACAAGCTGCGTGCACAATCTTTGACATAGCTGTGTGTTTATAAGGTAGACTCTCACAATGTTAACATCTCTCACATTACATAAGGTAAGGTCATGGGCTTGCCCCATGTGAAAGGATGCATCGCTTGAAATTATTTTTTTACTATAATTTTGTACAATGTTTTTCCCTGTGGTGCGCTTCAGGGTCTCATTTATGAGGCCATGCGTCACTTTTACGCCGCCGCTGCGTCATTTTTGTGACACAGCAGTGGTGTAAAAATTGCACCTTGTTGAGTCATATTTACAAAGTGACACATCTAGGGAGATGCATCACTTTGTAAAGCCCTGTGCCACATTATTCGTGCGTCAGGTGTAATGTATGCAAAGGGGGCGTATTGACGCAAAGAAGGGTCGTACAAATGACGCAGTGAAATCTATGAGATTTCACTGCGTCACATTTAGGATGCTGTTGTGTCAGGCCCTTTCACATAGGGCTTGCCCCTTGTGAAAGGATGCAATGCTGGAAATTATTTTTTTAAATGGCATAAATTGAGATAGAATATACAAAAAAAGAGAGACATATTTACAAGCTGCGTGCGCAATCTTTGATATAGCTGTGTGTTTTTAAGGTAGACTTCTTTATAAAATGTATTTTATGCTTGGATTCAATGCTGGCTTAGAAATTGTGTAATGGTTTCATTGGAGTTGTAAATATGCTCATTTTTTTGAAGCACATTGTGCAACCTTTAGCATGGGTGGAAGCAGTGAATGTATGGAGAGGGATAGGAATAGCAGATAGAAAACCATATGAAATGGTGGGGAGATGCATAAAGACTCGGAGCCGTTACGGATTGCTAACTGAGGCATATTTGTTTGGCGTTGTGGGAAACTAATAAAGTGATTTGGTATTGAAGACTGAGAACTGTTGCAAGGGACGACGTGTTGTGCTCAAACTAGCACATTGGCAAATCGTCTGGGTGCGGACTAACATCGCACAAGTGGCACACCAACTAAGGGTGCCTATTGATATTGGGGTCATTACACCGACGTGCACATTGCCCCTTCCCCCTTCCTTCCCTCGTTCTGATGAAGACCCGCCCCTGAGGAACCTAGTCACCCAGTATTCTGTTTTTGGTCGAACCGTCAACATTCCCCTTCTTTGTGGAGTCTGTACCAAAGTTTTTCGGTCCCTTTTCCCCTCCTCCCTTTCCCATTGTCTCCTGTGCCAATTCAGGAATACGGAGGACTATCCAATCACGTGCCTGGAAGAAAGAACTACATTTTTTGCGAGCTATACTTTTTTAGGACAGGCTCATCTATGTTTGTCTTTTTAAATAATTCAATTCTTCTACACTGACCATCTTGGTCACTTTACACGAGCACTTACTTTTCACTCTTTTCTGTGCACTCTTATTGATATTGAACCCTGTTTGTAAATATTTGTATACATTGGATATTTTCAAAAAATATATATTAAATAAGTAACTCTCTCGGATCTTGGTGAGACGTATTTGCTTGGTTTTTTTGTGTATTTTTTGTACCAATTGATATTTCGGACTACTGTATCTGTCATATTCTGATTTATATGAATGATAGTTTATTTAATTCAATAATGAAAAAAGTGACTGATCGAATTGTATCATTATATTGTATATGCTGATTTGATGTCTGGGACCAATTGCTTTCTTGATGGAAGCAAGGTAAACAAGCATTGAAAATGCAATAGATTTGGTGTGATCTTAGGCATATGTGCACGATATTACATGTAATCTACCATCTCTGTCTGTGCAAGCAGTATGTGTGTCTCTGCACTAATTATTTCTCTGTATCTACAGGCCAAAAACATGCCACCTGTATGTAAACAAGATATAACATTAATTAGTAAATCGTTTTTGACACAAAGCAAAGCACATGTAATGTAAATGAGCCTTTTGTTGTATACTAGTGTTTATATTGTTTACTTATTGTAATTGCTAAGTAATATGTTTGCAGTGGGCTATAATATGTTATTTTTTGTTTTCCACAGTTTATAATCATCTATACTAACAAACAAAAAGATGCCTTCTAAAAGAAGAACAGAGAAAAATTATAAACCAAAATTAAGGTCTAAGGAAAAAGAAAATCAAGAACCAACCAAAATAAAATCTTCAGAGAAAAAGAAAAATGCTCCTGGTAAGCAAAGTAAAAATTTTCTGAGGAAGTTATTGAAATGTCAAGCAAAAAAAAGTTGTTTACCTAAGAAAAATGAAACACCTGTAATTTAAAAAAAGACAGGATATCCTTCTACAAATGTTAGACGTGTACAAGGAGACAATATCTTGCAAAGCAATAGAAGAAGTAAACAATTTTCTGACATTCGTAGACAAATGTTTTACATAAGAATTCTATTAAATTTATTAAAAAATATCAAAAGGTATAAAAGAAAGACCGCTTTTTACAAGAAAAATAAAACGTAGTTAAGATTGTGGATGAAGCATTTAAAGTGAAAAATAAATTGTTTAGTTTAGTAATGAATAGAATTCGTACACTTGATAAGATAATCAATGTGTTCAAATCAAAATGTAAGTGGAGGAGAGTAATTAATCGAACTAATTTCTGTGATGTTTTTTCTGGAGAATGGAAGCATAGTTCAAGATCTGAGCCATTTTTTAATTAAGAAAGTTACTTTCAAGATAATGATTTGGTGCTTGCAGTTGATACCAGTGGTCGAGCATATGAGGTGAAGGATGGTTGTCCGGTTGAAAAAGAAGAGATTGTGTCTAGAAATACAGAAGAGGTGTTAGCAAATGAAGTTTTAGGGAGATGTCCTAAGGCTCCAGTGTATACATGGAATTGTAGTAGTATTTGGAGTGTTCGACAGGAATCAATTGATTTGTTTTGCAATTTCTTACGGACATATACTAAGAAAAGTGTGAAACAAAAAATGAAAATTTTACAAGAGTTAGATCCTTGTAGACTGAGAGAAAAAACATGTTTGCGAGGGCATTCATTGGCTTGTCTTTCAAGAAAAGTATGTCAGAGTGTTTTTCACCATTTTAGGATGTTAGCAGTGCATCATAATAAAGTGAGGAAATTAGTGAGAAGGTTGTACTATGCAAAAAGTCCAGCACTTAAACTAAAACAGTTAAACAGTGCTCTTTTGCATGGAACTGAATTAGATGTCAAAAACATTTGTGATGAAATTGAGTCTTGTTACTTTGGTGAAAAAGAGGTCAGTGCAGAAATTGATACAGTAATAGATGGTAATGTAGAAGAGAATCAAGAGATTTTAAGTACAGAACATTTTGAAAATGAAATTATAAAGTTTAAAGTCAATTCAAGTGAAAGGCCTAATTTTTCTTGTGTTGTTGTCGACGAACTCATTATAAGCATCAGACTAGATTAGTTGATTTATATGTAAAAAGCGAAAAGATAAATAATAATGAGTGGAAGGATTTTGCTACTTATTTGTTGGTTGAAAATTGTTTTGATTTGGGTTCTGATCAACGTATTTGTACATATTGCTATAATAAATTAAATGAAAATAAAATGCCTGCTAGAGCTGTTCATAATAATATGGAGTTGGTAGACATTCCTTCTGAATTGATGGATTTAAATACCTATGAGTCTACTCTGATTCAATGTGTGCATCCTTTTCAGGCTATTGTTCGTTTGGAGCCTAACACAGGTATATTGCCTCCTTCTGATTTACAGAGAGGATTAAAGGGAAGAGTTGTTTATTTGCCTCTAGATTTTAAGAAAAATATTGATACAATTGGTGTTGAAAAAGTAGAAGAGAACCTCTGGTTATTCTAGTTAATGGTGTTCCGGCAAAAAGTAAGAAAATCTGGCAAGAATTAGTGGATGTTAGGAAAGTCAAGAAGGCAACGTTGTATTTGGTAAAAAATAATCAGTACTATAGAAATGTGTATGTGGGAGAAGAAGAAACAACTGTAGAAGAGGATACTGATGTCTCGGCTGGGCAAATAGAAAAAGTTGATGTCTCTAGAAGTGAAGAAATTTATGAACATTATAGTGTTCATCCATTGCATTCCAAAGAAGTAATGGGGATTGCTATTGACTTGTTTCAGATGAAAAAAGCTGAGCTGAAGGAAGTCCCATTAGTGTATGGGAAGAAAGTTTGGAAGCTCGTTGTTTTCCACAGTTATTTCCAACAGGTGAAGGTGGACGATATGACGACCGACCTATTCAAATTCCTGCATCTGAATACCGGACTTCAAGATTATATGCAGAAGATCCAAGGTTTCGTCAATGCATTCCAATGTGAGAAGTTGGCCTGGTATATGATGCTCACTAGTTCTAGTGATCACCTTGTACCATGCCAAGCAACCCCCTTGGTGCAGGTTGTAAAGTCAACCTTCTAGACAAGCTATCCTAGGGGTAGCATGGACTAAGCAGTCTTAGGCTAAACTCTGTAAAGGCATGTGAAGCAAGCTGTTTTACCATACACAATCCCTTGAATACCAAGTGAAAGGACACCACACAGATATATATTGAAAATATATATAGATTTATTTCCACAAATATCCCCTATACTCTTTATGAGCACAGAAGCAAATGCGTTAAAGCAAAACACAGTTTAAATATACAAAAGTTGCACAATTATGGATGAGCCCGAGGGGCCACCTAAACCATATACTAAAATAGTGGTATAAGAACCACTATGGGGAATGTGAAGAGGCCTAGGGCCTGGGGAATCGCTGGAGCTGTTCGGGACTAGCAGTGAAGAAGTCGGGAATGGCCCGCGGGACTCGGGTGCAGTGCGGAAAGTGCACGCTTTACCAATGCAATGTCAATGGTGCGTAAAAGTTACAAAGTTAGTATTAAGGAACCTTCCGAGTGACCTAGAAGGATGAAACTTTAGACACAGACACTAGAGGTGTATACCAGTGTGGGAACACCGGCGTTGCTGAGTTACCTCACCCACAGGAAGCGGGTGCACTGGGTCGAAGTAGTGTCGGGTTTCGTCACGCAGGTCGATGGTGCTTGGAGCTGAAGATGCTGCAGGCGGCTCGATGTGAAGAGTTCCGGTGGATCCAAGGGTGGATCTGAAGAGGTGAAGACCTGAAAGCAGAGGGGACAATGTTCAAAGTCACTAGCCAGTGACTACCGTGGAACCAGGAAGGAACCAGGCGATGTCGGGTGCAAACAGGTGATGTCGTGAAGATTGTCTCTGCAGCCACGTGGACACGAAGAGGTCAAGGACATCCAGGAGTCGGTCACGAGCTGTCCAACGTAGGCTCTCGCTGATGGCGGTGTCGGCAACTTGATTGGAGCAAACAGGCCTTGGCTAAAGCAAGCCACACAGGAAGTGATTCAAGCTTCTCACCCGGACCAGCAAGGTCAGAGCGGGTGCTCCTTTTTAGGGGAGCAGGGGCCAGTCTGGAGCAACCAGACCAGCAGTGTAGTTTGTCGTTTTCGTCGCCAAGATGGCCGCTAGCCACGTGGCAAGTGGCCAGGATAGCGCGTCGAGTGGCACAGTGCAAAAGGGCCCCACGCAGATCATGGAGATGCTGGGGAGCTGATCTTCGGTGCAAGGGCTGCTCGAGGTTTGGGCTTCTTAAACCCCAAAGCACAGCATCGAGGGTGCCTTGGGTGCTGCGCAGTCAGCTTCTCGGGGGTCTTTCAAGAGGTCCGGTCCCACATCTCTCGGTGCCTCCACGGGTCCCTTCTTTGCAGGGACTGTGGATCGGGCTGTGAGAAGTCTGGGAGTCTGGGTCTTGTCAGGCTCTGGGCTCGGGCTCCGACGGGAGGCGGCGGCAAAGCAGATGTCGAGTTACTGGATGGTGCCTGTGTTCACAGGGTGGCCACTCCTAGGCCACAAGGGAGATGCTCTTCAGTCTTCTGTGCAGCAGAATGTCGAAGTCCAGTCGTCTTCTTAGTTTCAAGTTGATTCAGGATGATCTGAAGTCTCAGGACACAGCTCCCACTCTTATTCGAATCTGGGGGGCCGGATCACCTACTAGGTCCCTCCTCTGGGTGGGACCAGGAAGGGGAGTGGTTACACCCCCTTTCCTTTGTCCAGTTTCACGCCAGGACTGGGGCTGGAAAGCCCCAGCACCGGTTTGAACTGGCCTATGCCCAGGGACACCTTGTGTACCCCAGGCATGTCTGATTCTATTCAGCCCTGTCCTACCCAATACACAAAATCCTGTCTGGGGTGGTGCTAGCACCTCCCAAGGCAGGAAACCCTTTGTCCAAGCTGCCCTCGCTGGAAGGACTCCCAGCAGCAGGAGGTCAGACTTGTGTCTGTGGTGGCAGCATCCATTTTGTGATGCTGAGGCTCTGTTTAACTTTAACCGGGGTTCAGGTTAGGTACATGTCTTGTCCCTCTGGAAGGGTGGAATGCTACCCCCGTCGCCAGAACTGGCGAGGGGGTAGTATTCCAATTCGTATGACACCTTACTCGACATGTTTTGATAAAGCCAAACCAAAGATAGCATTTAACCGCGAGGTTCATAATGCACTTAAGAGTATATGGTATGGCAGTATCATGAAACAGCTAAAGGACATGGTTCCGAAAGCTGCAGACAGGCTCAGCTCATGCCAGAGCACTATCTCACATATTTCCAAGCACTCTGCCTCCAGGATTGATGAGGCCTTCCATAGGAGTGGCTGATAGGAACATATGTGTCCATTTTAGGTTAGGTATAGGCATACTACACCTAAGTAAGGGGTGGTTACACCGACTTACCCCAGCTGAGTGATCAGCCAGTTGTGCCAAATATGTAGGCCAGGCCAGGGGTGGCACAATACGTGCTGCAGCCCCTGGTAGGCCTTGGAAGCACCTATGCCCTGGGTACTTAGGGTACACTGTTACAGGGGCCAATAAGGTGAACCAGTTCCAATTGGGTATGTACCTAAGGTACATGGAGTCCATTTTAAGGAGAGAGCAATTAGCCTGGGGCCCTGAATAGCAGGATCCCAGGCCAACTAAAGTCAAAAACCAGCTAAACACCAGGCAAAAAGTTTGGGGGTAACCATAGTCAGATATCCACCTTCCTACACAACCCCCCCCAAACGAAAGGAGATAAGGCTATCCTTGACCAGGTAAGCCTATATTGCCTAAGTGGCCATACAAGGAAGTACCAGCTCTGGCTTGGTTACCCCCTGTCTCATGGTCCACTAAGCAATCCCTCACCCTAAGGGTATCTGAGGGTCTCCACCATAGGGAATCTCTACCTGTGGGGTGTCTTGACAAAGTTAAAGGCTGATGTTGAGATGAAGTACTGAAGTGAGATTCCTCTGTAGGACTCAGCTTCCTCCAATCATTTTCCACCATGTAGGCCTTTCTTTCTTTGACTGAGTTGCACTGTGCTCTCATGGTCAACCTCTGGCTACCTAAAGCTGGAGGCTGGGTCCCCTTGTTTGGCTTACTGGAGGGACAGTTCAGGTTTGGGCCCTTTGGGTCCCAGGTTTGGCTGTGCCCAACAGAATCCATCTGTGGGAGGTCCCTAACTAATTTTAAGGGGGATCCCTCAGGAGTTTTTAAAGTGTTCACCTGGCTAGGGCTTCTAGCTTCGGTGCCCCTAATCTGTTGATGTGGGTGCTTTATTTGACAGGGGGCCCTTTGGGGCTCACTGTCCTTCTTGTCCTCTGCAGCCCTGGGCTGGCTAAGGCAAGGTAGAGAGGGGCAGGTTACCTGCTCCAGACTGGGTCCCACCTTGGAAGGCCCCACTGACATCAGGGGCTCTGCCAGGCTAGGCCTGACTACCTCTGGGGCAGTTTCTTCACAAGGGGTAAGATCAGTTCCCTGAGGAGGCTGATCCTTTCCTAATGTCTGGTGGGAGGGAGATTTCTCTTCCTCCTCAATGCTCTCTGTTTGTGTGGAGTGTGTGGAAAAGTAAATTTTGCCATGTTCTGTGTCCCTACGTGTCCTCCATCTTATGTTATGTGTGCATGATTAAATATGCATATGTATTCCCCATGTTTGATTAAAGACGCAATTACAGTTGTGTCCATCACTAGTATGCCAGTTTCCAGTTCTCGTGAAAGCTACGAGTATTAGGCCTATGTAAAGTTACGTTGCCACGTTTCTCAGTGTGCACGTTATTTCATTGTAAAGTCCCCGTTTCTAGGCCTCAAAAGGGCCCGGACACCAGATTCAGCTCCTGTCTCCTGTACCCTCGCTGAGGAGCGATACAGCCCCCACCTGTATCCTCGACCCTTCACTTACTTCCTGCCTCACAGTGCCCGGCTCGGCCTGGCTCTGCCTCTGAGTCTGCCAAGAGTATGTTATAATTCTAGTTATCAGTCCAGCCCTCCTTCTATGCATTCCTAAGCTACTGAATCGCATCAATAGTTTCCGTCATTGTCTAGCCTTTACGTCTCCATGTAAGAGAAATACTGCATTTAATGGTCATTTCATATTCTTCATCACGCACTACATGTAGAATAATGCATGCTTCAGTCTTAGAGTCCGTTAGCCTCTCCCCTCCTGACTCTTAGTTTATATCAACATGTTCTCTAAACATTAGATACTAGATACTGTTTAGGTACATGTCACCCTGACTCTCCAGACTTCAGTCTCTGCTCCTAGCACAGAGTTCATAGCCCCCAGCTTCTCCTAGTAACACGTCATTGTCAGTTTGCGCGCACCATTAGGTTAGAGGTCCCGGCTCCTTAGGTAGCCCCCTCCATGTTTCCGCCCCATTTATGACATATTCTGTTACGTTTGCATCACATGTCTATGTATACGCCCCTGTTACACCCATTTTCACCCTTATCTTTCGCGACTGCTATTGACCACACCCACTGCTCCGCCTACTGTAATTCATTGTAATGTAACTGTTTTAGTATATATATTGGTGCACTGTTATTAAATGTTACGCCTATTCTGATCCTGCCCCCGGCAGCGCTGCCATCCTGTTCCCGTGCAGGTTGTCCTGTTCCTGTCCTTTATGCTGTATTAAAACCTGCAAACTCCTACTACCTCGAATCTTGACTCTTATTTATTGAGCTATCTGTTATTGCTATGTCCAGTAAAACCTAGATCCGGTATTATTTATTTATATACCACATAATGGCGCCCGAACAGGGACTTGCCCTTTCCCCACGCGCCGGTGAAGCCACGCCGGCCCCCTGACCCTCTGCAGCCGTGACGGAACCATACCGTGCACGTGCAGATATTTCTGCTTCAAGTATCCCTCAGGCCCACGGAGGAGACGGAGGTGGCGGTCCAGCATCCAGACGAGGCGGTGGAGGAACGCGGCGAGTCCCGACCAGAGCCCAAGCCGAGAGTCCAAGGTCCGAGGTATCCGGAGGCCCACCCGTAACTGAAGTCCGAAGTTCGTCCGTCCGGCGTCGAAGCAGTCCCGTCCAGTCCGAGGCCTTCCGTTCTTGCTGCCCGGTGAGTACCATTGCTGGGGTAGTATCTAGACAGGGTCAATCTAATTGACTCTGGTCCGTGGGTTGGTGGTACACAGACCCAAAACGAAGTGTCCACTTCGGTGGATGCGGGTCCTGACGTGTCTCTTTATGAGACCGGTAAGTTTCGTACTGTTTCAGCAGTGCATCTAGTTTCTGTTCTAGTCAGTTCTGTTCTCGAGAAAATTCATGTATTCTGTTTTCAGTATTCCAGGTAGTATTCTGTTCGAACTGTTATTTTAAATGTTCTTCATGTATTTTAATGTCGTGGTATGAATGTGGAGTAATTATCGTGTTCATTGTGTATTGTATTGTGTCTAGATTACAGTTCAGTCATGCCTTTATTCTCGAAATTACGTCAGTTAAAAACCAGAAAAGGTCTGCTAGAAGAAGCAGTTCCTGTCCCGCCTAGGGACAGTCCAGGTCATTTTATGTATCAGAAGCATGGCATAAGTGCCATATTATATCTAGATTTATGGGTAGAGTATACCAAACAGTTAGAGGAAAAGTATAGATGGCCCGTATCGGGTACATGGGATGCCGAGTGCATCATGCGAGTAGAAGAAGCATTATGGAAAAAGAAGGCCAGACAGTCACAGAAAGATGCCATCGAGTTATGGCGCAAAGAATCTCATAAAAGAACCGAAAAAGAAATCAGAAAGTCAGAATTAAGTAGAGAATCTTTAGAACGAGCCCAAGAAAGGGAACTAATCGAGATAGGTGAACGAGTCAAAACTGAACAGTCAGATAGACAGAGGCATGCCCTCATTAAGGGTATGTATCCTCTTCTTGCCGAGGGCTTGCCAAAAGCGACCCCGGAGGCATCCAGTAATTTTCCGCCACCATTAGTTCCGACCAAGCTACGTCACAAACCGACCGCAGCTGATATTTTTATTTCGTCCTACTTGGACGACACAGTCCCGGAATATGCAAATCCTGTTCCGCCAGTCCCTGTAAATAATGTAAATCCTGCTCCTCCAGACACCGGAGTACCTGCCACGGTACCCCCGGTTCAGCCCACATTACAATTTCCCACTCTGCCAGCACGAAGAGTATCAGTCGACGATTCCAGCATAGGGGCCGCAGGAGGAGGTCCTCCTGGTACCCCGCCACCACACCAACGTAGAACGTTGGCCGAGTTACATGAATGTGCGTTACAGCGTACGCCCAAATATAAGTCCGTTGCAGACATCCGACGAGCTCTCACTGAATGCCGCTATGATCCAGTTGCAGGTGATGATAGTACAGTAATATATTCCATCCGTGTAAGACGGGTGACCGGGTATTTAGACACCCTACCAGATATGAAAGGAGATCTAGACAGAATATATCGTTTCATCCGTACAGGGGATGATCCAGAAAGTATTGGCGAAGCCATGTCTCAAAGGAAAGCTGAGATCCAGCTCATGTTATTAAAGTTCCTGATTAATTGTCTAATAAGAGAACAAGATTCCCCGACTAAAGATCAGGCCGAAATGAAAATCCTGACAAGGTGGAGTGATAATATAGCCGAGGGTAAACACAAGACTATCAGTAGTATAGAGAGTATGTACAAGAAAATCCGTAAAGAAATAATAAAGTTACACGAACAACGTAAAGCAGCACAAGTAAGCGAGAAAGAAAATGACTCTTCTACTGAAGAGGTAGAGGACGAGAATCCCACTAGAATAGCGTATGTAGGAAAATCTAGATTTCCAGACCGACATTCACGTCCAGACTACAAGAAAACTGTTCATCATCCAGCACCAGAACAAGGTTCTCTAGAACAAGTATTTCAAGCTACCGATCACATTCTGAAGTCACGAATCGGTTACAGTGAGTTAAGTACTATGCATGAACAAGAACTAGTCCGATCAGCAGTCCGATGGATTACTGATTCTACCACTTTTCCAGACGAAATAGTGGCACAAATGTTTCTGAAATTGCCCCCAGCCGAGCAGCGACTGGTGGGTATGTATATGATCCAGCACCTCATTACATTGTATGAGGGTCAACATTCTGATCCAGGTCCGTTACATGATGTCCTGAACGAGTTACTCCAGTATAGATGGAAAGGTTTAGGTACCGATTTAATTAGGGTCATTCTAGAACAGCGCCACAAATATAGAACGTTTCTGAACCCGCATTTTGTTCATGTCTCACCCCCAGAAAGTAAACCCTTTTACATAGATAGACAGAATCCGTTACGAGAAGTACACCCAGTTAGGACAACAGATGGTGAAATGCAACGAGTGTTTGTTTACACTCCGATTACAAAGATGGAACTCTTAGAGATGAAAAAGTTAATTCCCTGTCATGATAAAGATCCAGCAGGGTTCCACCGAGAATTAAAGGAAATGCTCCGTATGGGAGAATACACGTATCCAGATATAATTAAAATGTTAAAGGTCCTGTTGCCCGCAGGGGTATATGAGAAACTCAAGGAAAAAGATTGGGAGGTGGGAGAGAAAAAGATCGATTGGGCAGTTCTCGAAGCTGAAGATAAGATACGAGTACCAGGTACCGGTCTAGGAGAGAAATGTAAAGAATTACCTGAACTGTTAATACAAGTTTTGCCCAGATTATTAGCAACTAAAAAGGAAGACTGGGATGCAATCTCAGCCTGTAAACAGAAACAAGACGAAGACACTAGTGATTTTTATTCTAGATTCGAGAAATGTTTTAGTATAAACAGTGGCCTCAAGACGAGTAGCGAGTCATACCCTCATCTGTTTGTTACTAAATTAGTCGAGAATTCAAGTCCACAAGTTAAGAATCGAGTTTTGAAAGTCGAAAGTACCTGGCAAGCTAATACCCCGTCCCAAATGTTACAGATGCTTCAGTACCACCAGAATAGAATCAGAGAAGAGCAAGATCATGAAAGAAAACGTATGAAAGACACGAAAATGAAAGTACTAGTTGCACAATCTATTCCACAAGACAGTCAGAAGAGGGGTACGAATCAAGCCAGTCATCCTGCAGTTCCCGTTAAAGGGACATGCAATTATTGTAAACAGCCAGGTCATTATATAAACAAGTGTGCAGTTCTGAAACACAATATAGCTACCGGTAAGACTAAAGAAAGACCACGTCCGCCTAGACAAGAACAAGTTTCACAGACTTCTCAGCCACAGAATGCACAACAGACAGTTCCAGCACCGCAGCCTATTGCTGCAACACAGCATGTTACACAGCAGATGTACCAGTATGCACAGTCCGAGTATCCAGAGTATCAGCCATATTCATGAAACAGCCTAGAGAGGGAGGTAGGCTTGCCTCTCATCGAGATACCTGTAGATCAAGAGGGTCCCTATGTTCATAGTCAAGTACTAGGGAAAGACAGAAAGTTTTTGATTGATACAGGGGCAAGTAGGACCACCATTAGTCACGCCGAAGTTCCAGGGGCTCCGCTCTCAGGCTCAAGAAATGTTTCCCTTGGATTTTCAGGAAAGCCTATTGTAAACGAGATATCTAAGCCAGTTACTTTAGAAGTGGGTCCATTGTCCCGCACTACTGATCTGTTACTTACGAAATCATGTCCAGAAAATTTGTTAGGCATTAAGACACTGAAAGAATTAGGTGCAGTCATATGTTGTTCCCCCGAGGGAATACGTTTGTTCTTACGTGACTTCAAGGGTCACTATGTATTACGAGATTTTGATCCGAGATTGTCTAATGTTCCGCAGCATCTATGGGCGCAAGGTCCAACTGATGTTGGTTATATGCAAATCACACCCCATCGTGTGACTCTCAAGCCAGGTGTAGTGTTACCACGAATCAGACAGTACAGACTGCCACCTGAGGCTGTAGCAGCCTTATCCAAAATTATTGACGAGCTCATGGCTCAAGGAGTAGTTGTAGAAACTGACTCCAATGTATGTAATTCTCCGATCATTCCAGTCATGAAACGTACTGATCCAAATGCACCCCCAGTATATCGATTAGTGATTGACCTTCGAGAACTCAACAAATGTATTATTCCCCAGTACCCAGTTGTCCCAGATATCTCTTCCCTATTGACAGCCATTGATTCTGATGCCTCATTTTTTTCAGTCATAGACCTCAAGAACGCATTTTTTAGTGTCCCCATTCATCCAGACAGCCAGTTCCTTTTCGGATTTTGTTTAAATGGAAGGAGCTATATGTTTACACGAGCTCCTCAAGGTTTCACAGAAAGTCCTAGTATTTACAGTCAAGCACTTAAAAGACAACTAGACAATATTCACATGCCAACTGACACTGCCCTGCTCCAGTATGTCGATGATCTACTGATCACAGCCCGTTCTGAACGTGCTTGCGAGCGAGCATCTCTTACAGTCTTGTATTTCCTTGCCGAGATGGGGCACAAGGTGTCCCCTTCGAAGCTTCAATTCTGTGTCCAGCAAGTGATCTACTTAGGCCACTTACTGTCCAAGAGGGGTAGGCAGTTGACACCTGACCGTATCCAGTTAATAGCGAGTCTTCCTCAGCCCAAGACACAGAAGGAGGTACGTGCTTTTATCGGCCTCACTTCTTACTGCAGACAATGGATTCCTCAGTATGCATTTCTAGCTAAACCACTGATACAGTTAACGACACAGGAGGCAGCCGTATCGACTGTCCTCCCTTGGACATCTGAACATACATTTAGTTTTAATGAATTAAAGAAAGCTCTATGCCAAGCTCCAGTTCTAGCAACACCGAACTACAGTAAGCCTTTTACACTTTTTGTCACTGAACGCGAAGGTACAGCATTATCTGTTCTCACACAAGATCAAACAGGACAATACAAGCCCTGTGCTTATTTTTCGAGCACATTAGATCCTGTAGCCCAGGCTCTGCCTGCGTGCCTCAAGTCAGTTGCAGCCACAGCACTAGCTATCAGACAAAGTGATTCCATAGTATTAGGACATTCCTTGAAAGTACAAGTTCCACACTCCGTGGAAGTTCTTTTAAACCGAACACAGACTCAGCACTTGACAATTGCACGTTTAACAGGTTATGAACTGACACTGTTCCAGCCACACATAGAAATCAGACGCTGCAACGTTCTAAATCCTGCTACACTGTTACCGTCAGTTAATTCGAATCCTGCCACACACGACTGTGTGGAAGTAGTTAACATTATGACTAAGCCAAGACAAGATCTGACAGATATTCCATTACCAGATCCCGACCTGACACTTTATGTGGATGGTTCATGTATGAGAACAAGTACAGGAGAACTAGTAGCCGCGTATGCAGTGACTACTGACACTGAAGTTATTGAAACACACCGTATTGACACCCTGTCTGCTCAAGCAGCAGAGCTAGTTGCTCTGACACAAGCCTGCATACACGCTAAGAACCTGAAAGTTAATGTTTACACAGATTCACGTTATGCATTCGGAGTCGTACACGACTTTGGAGTGCTCTGGCAGGAGAGAGGTTTTATGACTTCTCATGGAACCAAGATTCAGCATGGTCTCCTTATTCAAGCTCTGTTAGATGCCATACACTTACCGACATCTATTGCTATCATGAAATGCAAAGCACATACGAAAGTTACTGACACTATTTCTCAAGGTAATGATCTAGCAGATCGCACAGCCAAGCTTACAGCACAGACACCAGACATTCCAGTTAATAAGACACCGACATACACTCCAGATCCGACTACATGCATGACAGTTAAGGACCCTACTCAAGATGTCATAGATATCCAGTTACATGCTACTCCCGAGGAAATCAAGAAATGGTCCGAACAAGGAGGGGTCCAGACAGACCAGGGATGGGTAACGAAGGGTAAAGCCACATGGTTTCTCCCCGATTCTATGGTTCAAGTCATTATCAATACCGCACATAGTCCAGCACATTTAGGAGAAAAAGCTATGTTAGATAGTATCCAGAACATTTGGTTCAACAAGCATTTACGAGCTGCAGCCAAGCAGAAAGTCCGTACCTGTATGATATGTTGCCAGTTTAATCCAGGTAAAAGTGTCCCGGTGGAACAAGGTGGATTCCAGCCCCCTGACCACCCTTTTGAAGTCCTCCAAATGGATTATATTCAGATGGAGCGATGTCGAGGTTTCAAGTATGTCCTCGTAGTTGTATGCGCTTTGTCCAGGTGGACAGAAGCATATCCAGTCCCAGATTACACAGCCGCGACCACTGCCAAGCAGTTGGTTCGTGAATTCTTCCCCCGCTACGGACTCCCAAGAGTCGTATATTCTGATAACGGCCAGCCATTCTCATCCGAGCTTATGAAACATATTTCCCTGTTGTTAGGGTACCAGTGGAAGTTCCATTGTGTACGCCATCCAGAAGCAGCCGGTCTCGTAGAGAGACATAATCAGACCCTGAAAATCCGAATTGCAAAAGTATGTAAAGAGAAAGGTGTGGACTGGCTAGTAGCTCTGCCAGTTGCCTTATTTTATATGCGCATGGTCGCACATTCCAGATCAGGTCTGTCCCCTTATGAGGTCGTATTCGGCCGCCCCCCTAACATGTGGGGTACACCTAGACCTCGAAGTATTACCGATGTTTCAAGTAATATGCTGACAGATTACCTAGCTTCCTTGATGTCTGCCCTCAACTCTTGTCGTTCACAGGTTGCTGCCGCATTTCCAGACAATACCGAGGTGGCACCGCATGAAATCGTTCCCGGATCCATGGTTTTGGTCAGGAACTTTGACCGTTCAAGTCCGCTGGAGCCTCGCTGGAAGGAACCCCGACAGGTCCTCCTGGCCACCCGTACTGCCGTCAAGCTGGAAGGCAGGAAGGGCTGGGTGCATCTGTCTCATGTGAAAAGATTTTTTGGATTGAAACCTGTTTCAAAGAACATTTCCGAGGATCTTAAAGACTGCCAAAGTACTATTCTTAAGGACTGTCCCGCAAAAGACATTGCTACGAACCCTTCCCTGTTAGAGAAAACTCCGCAACAGGAGTATAAGCAAAAACTAAGGTCTAGTAAAATAAGTCAGCCAGTTTGATTGTCTAAGTCCTCCCCTAGGTGAAACGGTTAGACCGGTTTCTGACATGTATATAATAGACCCCCACAGAGAGAGAGTTAGTGAGAACTTTAAAAGTTGCACTATTATTTTATGTTTTCTGCTATATTTTAGCATTATGATTTCCTGCACCAGTTATGCTTTTTATTTGTATTTTTCAGTTTCTCATGTAAATAAGTCTGCTAATGTTACAGTAGAACACACGTTTAGTGATCTGCCTCCCCATGAACTCTCATATCGTCTTGCTATGCGTAATAATTCTTTTATCCGCATGTTACATTATTCACACCAGACCAGCAATGCCACAAATTGTTGGGTGTGTGGTCGACTCCCCCCTTTCCAGACACCGAAGGGAGTTCTGCCACTCTTTCCTTATCCATTTTCACATAACGGTTCGTGTGGAGCATGGTCCACGTTAACGTCATCCTCAACAGATATGTCTTTTCTTAACAGTACATGTTTCCCAGACAAGCAAGGTCTTCCCCACAGAACAGGGTTAGATCTGGAAAATGAAGTTTATGATTTGGGTAATTATTCTTCGAATTTCATGGTCCTGAATGTTCAGTCTGATTCTACTCCAGACTTACCTGCTATGTCAGTACTACCAGTCAAAGGTGAATTATGTGTCCGAAATAATGGTTCCGTACATGTAGGCCATAGTGATTGTACTACTATTGTCAAATATAGTGACAGTAGGAAATCTATTTTCAAAGCTTCACGTCATTCTTATTTTGTTTGTGGTCAGACCGCATATGTTCGTCTGCCCCTTGATTGGGAGGGAACCTGTTACATTGCCTTCCTACTGCCACCAGTTTTCCTAGCCCCACCTGACTATCATAGGAATTCCCACCTAGTACATACTAGACACAAGAGAAATTTCCCGATTGTCGATTATACTGAAACTGCTCTAGAACAATACATAGATATCAATAAAGGTGTCTTCCCCTACTTAGGTACTGTTGTAAATAGTAAACTGATACGTAGATTAACCAGAACACTTGAAGCAGTAGTGATTGAGACTACTTCTGCTCTAGGTAACTTAACCGAAGAACAATCCTTTATGAGAATTGTCGTGCTCCAGAATCGTCTCGTCCTTGACGTCATACTGGCCGATAGGGGCGGGGCCTGTAGAGTCATCGGATCTAGTTGCTGCATTTTCATTCCTAATAACGCACCGTCTGTTTATTCAGCTATTACCAGACTCCATAAAATTGCCCATATGTTACACCAAGATCCAGGCACCTGGACATGGTCCGGTTGGTTCTGGAATATAATTTCCGCCTGGGGATGGAAAGTATTGTCATTTCTGGGTATTGCAGTAGCGATCATATTCAGTTGCTGCCTCTGTTTACAATGTGGCCCTGCGATTTGCGGCATTTGTGCTACCTCTTGTATTCCTAGTCCCAAGTCCCGTTCTAAATCCCGTTCCAAGAAAATTCGAGACGAGCAAATGATACTGTATGAAATGATAGATGGTATCATGAATATTGATGTTTCCTGATGGAAACGTAGTGACAAGGAGGGAATGTGGAAAAGTAAATTTTGCCATGTTCTGTGTCCCTACGTGTCCTCCATCTTATGTTATGTGTGCATGATTAAATATGCATATGTATTCCCCATGTTTGATTAAAGACGCAATTACAGTTGTGTCCATCACTAGTATGCCAGTTTCCAGTTCTCGTGAAAGCTACGAGTATTAGGCCTATGTAAAGTTACGTTGCCACGTTTCTCAGTGTGCACGTTATTTCATTGTAAAGTCCCCGTTTCTAGGCCTCAAAAGGGCCCGGACACCAGATTCAGCTCCTGTCTCCTGTACCCTCGCTGAGGAGCGATACAGCCCCCACCTGTATCCTCGACCCTTCACTTACTTCCTGCCTCACAGTGCCCGGCTCGGCCTGGCTCTGCCTCTGAGTCTGCCAAGAGTATGTTATAATTCTAGTTATCAGTCCAGCCCTCCTTCTATGCATTCCTAAGCTACTGAATCGCATCAATAGTTTCCGTCATTGTCTAGCCTTTACGTCTCCATGTAAGAGAAATACTGCATTTAATGGTCATTTCATATTCTTCATCACGCACTACATGTAGAATAATGCATGCTTCAGTCTTAGAGTCCGTTAGCCTCTCCCCTCCTGACTCTTAGTTTATATCAACATGTTCTCTAAACATTAGATACTAGATACTGTTTAGGTACATGTCACCCTGACTCTCCAGACTTCAGTCTCTGCTCCTAGCACAGAGTTCATAGCCCCCAGCTTCTCCTAGTAACACGTCATTGTCAGTTTGCGCGCACCATTAGGTTAGAGGTCCCGGCTCCTTAGGTAGCCCCCTCCATGTTTCCGCCCCATTTATGACATATTCTGTTACGTTTGCATCACATGTCTATGTATACGCCCCTGTTACACCCATTTTCACCCTTATCTTTCGCGACTGCTATTGACCACACCCACTGCTCCGCCTACTGTAATTCATTGTAATGTAACTGTTTTAGTATATATATTGGTGCACTGTTATTAAATGTTACGCCTATTCTGATCCTGCCCCCGGCAGCGCTGCCATCCTGTTCCCGTGCAGGTTGTCCTGTTCCTGTCCTTTATGCTGTATTAAAACCTGCAAACTCCTACTACCTCGAATCTTGACTCTTATTTATTGAGCCATCTGTTATTGCTATGTCCAGTAAAACCTAGATCCGGTATTATTTATTTATATACCACAAGTGATCCATAGTTTCAGGCTTCACAACACAGGAATCAGTTTGAGTTTGGGCTGTGGCCATCACAGCCCCACCAACCTTTTCAGGAAGGGACTCAGTTTGTGTATGAGCTGTTACCGTAACAGCTCTGCTAATTTTCTCAGGAAGAATTTCTACTGAAGATGGGGATGAGGTTTGCTCAGCCCTACCAACCTTTTCAGGAAGGACATCTTGTATTGGGGCTGTGGCCAGCACAGCCCCACTAACCTTTCCATGGAGATTTACCATTCTAGAATGGGTTTCTTGTTCAACCTCAGCCCAGGCTGAGATTTCCAAATCATTCCCCAGTAGACAATCTACAGGCAAGTTTGAGGACACTGCCACTCTCTTTGGGCCAGTGACTCCTCCCCAGCTGAGATTCACCACTGCTATGAGATGATTTTTCTGAACCCCATCAATGTTTGTCACCTGGTATGTGGCACCAGGTAAAAGTTGCCTAGAGGGGACTAGATTCTCAGTCACCATGGTGATACTAGCCCCTGTGTCTCTGTAGGCCTCAACTTTCAAACCATTGATGAGGGGTTCTTGTCTATACTTGCTCAAAGTATTTGGGCAATCAGTGAAATTAGCAAACCCCATGCCAGTTTCATAGACAAGAGTATCTGAGGTAGGGGACCTGGTTAGGCCAGAATCCACCTGTGCTCCAAAAGTAAATCCACCCAAATTCTTGGGGGTGCTCCCACCACCTGGGGGACCACTGCTAACAGTGACAGGAGGTGTTGGAGCTTTACCTGGAGGTATATTTTCCTTATTGCAGGCCCTAGGGCAACTGGGGTCAGTTTTCCAATGGCCAGGCTTTTTACAGTTATGGCAATAAGGCTGTTTCTCTGTAGAGGAAGTATCTTGGGACCCACCCCCATCCTTAGAGTTTTGGGGCCCTGGGGAAGTCTTCTCTTTTGATTTATCCCCACCCTTCTCTTGAGGCTTGGTAGTCTCTTTCTTTTGGTCACCACCCTGGTTCTTAGGCCTGATCCTGGTTCTGACCCATTTGTCTGCCCTCTTACCCAATTCTTGTGGAGAGGTCAGATCAGAGTCCACCAGGTGCTGATGTAGAAGCTGATTTTGACAATTACATAAGATTTGCTCTCTCATAATTAAATTATACAATCCTGTATAGTCTGTAACCTTACTTCCCAGCAACCAGCCCTCCGGAGCCTTAGTGGCACATTCAACAAATTCAGACCGGTCCTGAGTCTGTGTCTTCTGGGCGTCTCTGAACATTAACCTGTACTGTTCAGTGGTTAAGCCTAACCCATCAATCAGAGCACTCTTCAGGACCAGGTAGTTTCTAGAATCCCCATCACTAACTGTGAGGAGTCTGTCTCTGCCTCTACCTTCAAAGGAGAGCCACAAGATTGCTGCCCACTGCTCCTGAGGGATCTGCTGTACTCTTCAGGCTCTCTCAAGTGCAGTCATCCATTTGTGGATGTCATCCCCACTCTTGTAGGGGGGCACAATCTTACTCAGGTTTCTATTGTCATAGGACCTGTCTTCATCCTTTTGGATAGTGCTGCCACCAGTGGATCCTAATCCACTCTCTCTAGGCTGTCTTGCTCTAGCAAGCTTCTCTTTGGCCAGGGCAACTTCTAATTCTTGCTTCTGGATCCTAAGTTCAGCCTCTCTCATTTTGGCCTCATGTTCCCTTCTCTGAGGGCTAGTCAACTCCCTTCTGGAGTTGCCATGAGAACCTCTAGAAACATGGGAAGTATTGGATTCACCTGAGTGATTCCTCCTCCTCCTATGCTCCTGGTTAAGTCCATTTGGGGGTCTGAATGGGTTGGACCCACCTTCAGTCCCAAATAAGCTTAAGTTAGCCTGGTTAAGCCTGCTGACTAACACCTGGTTATTTCGCTCATCATCAGACCCGCTTTCTTCCTCCTCCTCCTCTTCTTCCTCATCCTCTGGCTGAGTATCTCCAGTGACCTGGTCTTCCTCATCTATGTGGATAACAGGGGCAGGGGCATCAGTGTTCTCTTCTTCAGAAGGAGAACCTCCATCACCAGTCCCTGAGGGGCCTGGTTTGGAGTTCTTTAGAGCTTCAGACTGGTCTAAAAGCTCTCTGAGGTGTCCTGCTGTAGGAGTAGGACCTGTTTTGATTCCTCTCATGGAACACAGTTGCCTTAGTTCCTTAAAAGGAAAGATAGCAAATTTGGATGGTGCCCTTGGAGGGTCACTCTCAACAGAGATAGGTCCAGTGGATCCCTCTGCTCCAGACATTGCTCTAGTGTGGTGGATGTGTTGCAATCTACCTACACTTGTGTTTTCCTACAAAACCTATCTAGTAGTTGTAGTCAGGGTGTGCTACTCCCTATCCTCTACAACAACTAAGTTCAGTAGAACTTAAGTATACTAGTCTTGTTTTAGTGTACCTATCAGGTACCTGTATGATCTTTCAAATGGTACTCTCAAAGATTGTAATGGTAAAACAACAGCAAGCTCAAAACCCAATCCGCTGCTCACCAATGTGAGAAGTTGGCCTGGTATATGATGCTCACTAGTTCTAGTGATCACCTTGTACCATGCCAAGCAACCCCCTTGGTGCAGGTTGTAAAGTCAACCTTATAGACAAGCTATCCTAGGGGTAGCATGGACTAAGCAGTCTTAGGCTAAACTCTGTAAAGGCATGTGAAGCAAGCTGTTTTACCATACACAATCCCTTGAATACCAAGTGAAAGGACACCACACAGATATATATTGAAAATATATATAGATTTATTTCTACAAATATCCCCTATACTCTTTATGAGCACAGAAGCAAATGCGTTAAAACAAAACACAGTTTAAATATACAAAGGTTGCACAATTATGGATGAGCCCTAGGGGCCACCTAAACCATATACTAAAATAGTGGTATAAGAACCACTATGGGGAAAGTGAAGAGGCCTAGGGCCTGGGGAATTGCTGGAGCTGTTCGGGACTAGCAGTGAAGAAGTCGGGAAAGGCCCGCGGGACTCGGGTGCAGTGCGGAAAGTGCACGCTTTACCAATGCAATGTCAATGGTGCGTAAAAGTTACAAAGTTAGTATTAAGGAACCTTCCCAGTGACCTAGAAGGATGAAACTTTAGACACAGACACTAGAGGTGTATACCAGTGTGGGAACACCGGCGTTGCTGAGTTACCTCACCCACAGGAAGCGGGTGCACAGGGTCGAAGTAGTGTCGGTTTTCGTCACGCAGGTCGATGGTGCTTGGAGCTAAAGATGCTGCAGGCGGCTCGATGTGAAGAGTTCCGGTGGATCCAAGGGTGGATCTGAAGAGGTGAAGACCTGAAAGCAGAGGGGACAATGTTCAAAGTCACTAGCCAGTGACTACCGTGGAACCAGGAAGGAACCAGGCGATGTCGGGTGCAAACAGGTGATGTCGTGAAGATTGTCTCTGCAGCCAGTGGACACGAAGAGGTCAAGGACGTCCAGGAGTCGGTCACGAGCTGTCCCACGTAGGCTCTCGCTGATGGCAGTGTCGGTAACTTGATTGGAGCAAACAGGCCTTGGCTAAAGCAAGCCACGCAGGAAGTGATTCAAGCTTCTCACTCGGACCAGCAAGGTCAGAGCGGGTGCTCCTTTTTAGGGGAGCAGGGGCCAGTCGGGAGCAACCAGACCAGCAGTGTAGTTTGTCGTTTTCATCGCCAAGATGGCCGCTAGCCACGTGGCAAGTGGCCGGGATGGTGTGTCAAGTGGCACAGTGCAAAAGGGCCCCACGCAGATCGTGGCAATGCTGGGGGGCTGATCTGCGGTGCAAGGGCTGCTCGAGGTTGGGGCTTCTCAAACACCAAAGCACAGCATCGAGGGTGTCTCGGGTGCTGCGCAGTCAGCTTCTTGGGGGTCTTTCAAGAGGTCCGATCCCAAGTCTCTCGGTGCCTCCACGGGTCCCTTCTTTGCAGGGACTGTGGATCGGGCTGTGAGAAATCTGGGAGTCTGGGTCTTGTCAGGCTCTGGGCTCGGGCTCCGACGGGAGGCGGCGGCAAAGCAGACGTCGAGTTACTGGATGGTGCCTGTGTTCACAGGGTGGCCACTCCTAGGCCACAAGGGAGATGCTCTTCAGTCTTCTGTGCAGCAAAATGTCGAAGTCCAGTCGTCTTCTTAGTTTCAAGTTGATTCAGGATGATCTGAAGTCTCAGGACACAGCTCCCACTCTTATTCGAATCTGGGGGGCCGGATCACCTACTAGGTTCCTCCTCTGGGTGGGACCAGGAAGGGGAGTGGTTACACCACCTTTCCTTTGTCCAGTTTCGCGCCAGGACTGGGGCTGGAAAGCCCCAGCACCGGTTTGAACTGGCCTATGCCCAGGGACACCTTGTGTGCCCCAGGCATGTCTGATTCTATTCAGCCCTGTCCTACCCAATACACAAAATCCTGTCTGGGGTGGTGCTAGCACCTCCCAAGGCAGGAAACCCTTTGTCCAAGCTGCCCTCGCTGGAAGGACTCCCAGCAGCAGGAGGTCAGACTTGTGTCTGTGGTGGCAGCATCCATTTTGTGATGCTGAGGCTCTGTTTAACTTGAACCGGGGTTCAGGTTAGGTACATGTCGTGTCCCTCTAGAAGGGTGGAATGCTACCCCCGTCGCCAGAACTGGTGAGGGGGTAGTATTCCAATTCGTATGACACCTTACTCGACATGTTTTGATAAAGCCAAACCAAAGCTAGCATTTAACCGCGAGGTTCATAATGCACTTAAGAGTATATGGTATGGCAGTATCATGAACCAGCTAAAGGACATGGTTCCGAAAGCTGCAGACAGGCTCAGATCATGCCAGAGCACTATCTCACATATTTCCAAGCACTCTGCCTCCAGGATTGATGAGGCCTTCCATAGGAGTGGCTGATAGGAACATATGTGTCCATTTTAGGTTAGGTATAGGCATACTACACCTAAGTAAGGGGTGGTTACACCGACTTACCCCAGCTGAGTGATCAGCCAGTTGTGTCAAATATGGAGGCCAGGCCAGGGGTGGCACAATACGTGCTGCAGCCCCTGGTAGGCCTTGGAAGCACCTATGCCCTTGGTACCTAGGGTACACTGTTACAGGGGCCAATAAGGTGAACCAGTTCCAATTGGGTATGTACCTAAGGTACATGGAGTCCATTTTAAGGAGAGAGCAATTAGGCTGGGGCCCTGAATAGCAGGATCCCAGGCCAACTAAAGTAAAAAAGCAGCTAAACACCAGGAACAAGGTTTGGGGGTAACCATAGTCAGATATCCACCTTCCTACACATTCCATATTTGTTCCATCTACTGTTTGAGAGAGACTTGTCTGGACTTTCCTATGCAGTAAACCATATACTGAAAAGTGGAGCACTTCTACATAATGTTTCGGCAAGGGATTTTATGGATAAAGTCAAACTGCAAGACAGTGTTTTGGAATCTCAGCTAATTAATCTCATGGCATGTCCGCGTGGTACTAACGAGTATTGGTACCGTCGTCATGGGGAATTGAAATGTATGCTAAGAAACTTAGGAACTCCTACATGGTTCCTCACTCTTAGCTGTGCTGAGTATGCTTGGGAAAACTTACTTGAATTTCTACGAGAGGCAAATAAAAACATTGAAAATATTGAATACAAGACACCTGGAGAACTGTGCTCTTTGGATCCAGTTAATGTATGCAGGTATTTCAATCATAGGTTTGAAGCTATGATGTCTTTTATTACAAACAAAAAAAATCCTCCGCTTGGAGAGGTGTTGGATTTCTTTTGGAGAAAGGAGTATCAAGCAAGAGCTGCTCCTCATATACATATGCTGCTATGGATTAAAGATGCACCAAAATTTGGAACAGATTCAGATGAGAAAGTGATGAGTTTCATTGAGCAGTATTCTACATGTGCTGTCCTGAAAAGTACAGAAGAAAACAATTTAAGACACCATGTTTTACGCTTTCAAACCCATCGCTGTGGGAAATACTGTCGTCGAAAATACAAATCCAAGGACAAGTTCTACACAAAATGTCGTTTTGCATTTCCACGTCCAGTAACATTGAAAGGAAGAGTCAACAATTTTATGTCTTCTCTGCGACATACTGTGACAAGGAAATCACCCAAAAATACATACAACCTAAGAAGAAATGAGGAATCCATATACATAAATGACTACAACCCAGTCATTTTGTCCATGTGGAATGCTAACATGGATATTCAATATGTGGCTGACAACTCTATTGCTGTGGCTCGATATGTGACATCTTACATCACAAAATCGGAAAAGACGGAACTGAAGGAAATGTGGGAGGAAATTTCATATGAAAAGAGTCTAAGCAAGAAATTATACAGTTACAGTCTGAAGATGTTGTCGCATCGAGAAATTGGAGCGTATGAATGTTCTGATCGGTTGTCATCAGCAAGTTTATATGCCAAATCTAGAACCATCATTTGGGTGAGTCTAGGTCTTGCTGCAACACGAAACCGAGTTTTGAAATCTGTACAAGAAATTGAGTATTTGGCGGAGAAAGAACCAGACAGTACAGATATTTTGAAGACAAACATGTTGGATACATACTATCCAAATAGAAGTACTGACCTTGAGAACGCTTGTCTCTATGAAGTTCTGCAAACCTATATTTTTAAAAGGAATGTCACAGAAGACATCAATAAAGGTGTATATGCTGTAATTGTATGTGAAGGCTGTTTAGTAAAACAAAGAAAAGGCCAATTGATTAATCATCGAAAATTGAGTTGTGATTCTCCAGACAAAAGAGAATTTTATTACTTACCGCTTTTACAACTCTTTAAACCTTGTCGTAGAGAAGAGGAACTACTTGGAGATTTTCTTACTTATGAAGATTCGTTCAATGCAACCAAAGATACCATAGAATGTCCTGTTTTTTCAAGTTATCTGCAAATGTTGAACGAGGAAATACAGCAAGAAGCTACAATTGCAGCAGAGATTGCTAGAGACAGTTCTCAAGACAGTCAGAGTTCTGCTTCATTGTGTCAGGATCCACTAGGAGGACCAATTATACAAAATGAAGCTGCCACTGCCATGGATGAAGTTGAAAGAGCCATGGAACAAGCTCAGGAGGATGGAGTTGACTTAGAAGATTTGGAAAAAGAACTAAACGTTGAACAGAGACAAATATATGACCAAGTCACACAACAAATTGAGCATGGTTTATCTCATGAGAAAAAAGAGTGCTCATGTACATCATTTGTGCCTATCCGACTGTATGTGAGTGGAGAAGCAGGAACTGGGAAAAGTTTCCTGATTAAAGCGATTGCAACATATTTGCGGAAAACAACGGAGTCATTGCTCTCTTGTGTTGTTACTGCTCCAACTGGGTTGGCAGCACACAACATTAAAGGGATTACTTTACACCGCTTATTGATGCTGCCAGTGGAGCATGATAACAAATTACAATACCACAAGCTATCTGGAGAAGCTTGTTGTGAAGTTTCAAGAGTACTAAAGAAAATGAAACTTCTTATCATTGATGAAGTAAGCATGGTATCAAATGTAATGCTTGCTTTTGTGCATTTAAGAATGCAAGAAACTCTTAAAACAGACTATGATGTGTTATTTGGAGGCAAACACATCATTGTTTTTGGAGATTTACTGCAACTAACTCCAGTGAAAGGACAGCCAGTGTTTAAAATGCTTACGCATGAAGATACCAGGAAGGGCTTAGGAAGCATTGGAAATGTTAACATATGGCTAAATTTCAAATATGCAGAACTACTTCAAAATATGCGACAGGCAAAGGATGAAGATTATAAAAATATTCTACAAGATGTAAGAATTGGAAAACTAACTGAGCATGGCAAAGAAGCTTTACATGGACGATTAATTTCAAATTTGTTTCCAAAGGAAAATATTCTCCCAGAGAATATTTTTAAGAAAATTCCTGAAAACAAATCTGTCATATGCTTGATACCAACTCTGCAAGAATGTTCAATCTTCAACACCAAAATGTTAAAGTTGGAAAATCAAGAGATTGTGAAACTGGAAGCTATTGATAAAATAGAACATGAAGGAGCCACTATTATTTTGTCAGAAAAGTTGAAAACAAAATTGGATTCTTTAGAGAAGACAATATCTAAAACTGCTGGTATGGAAAAGACTCTGTATCATCTTTAAATTGTCGTATAATTTTACGACGTAATTTACATGTGGAAAGAGGTTTAGTAAATGGAGCAATGGGTCATGTTTTGGATTTTGTGAATTACCGAAATAGAGATGGAATTGAAATTATAAAAATTAAATTTGATGGTATTGAAGAAGTACAACAAATCAGTCGTTGTTCTGCTCGCTTTTTGCTAGTGAAAGATTTATATGTCTGCAGAAAACAGTTTCCTGTTTCTTTAGCATATGCAGTAACTATTCATAAATCTCAAGGTTTAAGTATTGATAGTGCTTTGGTGAATATTGGAAATTCTGTATTCAAGGAGGGCATGGCATATGTTGCTTTATCTCGAGTCAGAACGTTATCTGGATTGTACTTGATTGATTTTGATGAGACAAAGATTAATGCAGATCTAAATTGTGTAAAAGAATATAATAGGTTAAGAAGAGAGTATGCTCCAAATTTACCTCAATATCCTCTGTTTGAAAAGCGTGTGGTAGGCCGAAAAAGAAGAAATGAGAAAACTTGTAGTGAAATTGTAGCAAAAAGTAAAAAAGTAGATGAAACAGTAATTGTAAGCAGAAAGGAAATGGATTCAGTTAAAGATGTTGTTGGATTTCAGTTTGAAAATAGTTCTGGTGTCAACTGCTATGCTAATGTAGTGGTTAATGTTGTTTTCTTTCTTCAAACTGTAAAAGAACAGATTGCTGAAAATCGTGATCAAACACTTTGTTGTTTATTAAATTCTGTGTTTGGAAATGTAGCAGTGATAGAACAAAAATACAAAGTGTTTCTGAAATTCGAAAAGTTTTAGACATATGTTCTGGTCTAAATCAATTTTCACAGAATATTCAGCAAGATTGTCTGGAATTTCTAATGTATATGCTTGTTGTTTTGCAAGATGAAGGAGTAGATGTAGAAAATCTTTTTGGCCTTTCTTATAAATGGCAACATGACTGTGACAATTGCTCCTTTTCAAGTAGTACTACAGTACACACTGAAAGATTTATATATTTGACTTTACCAGACTGCAAATCAGTGTCTTTTAATAATCTAGTTAGAGCAGCAAATCAAAACATGGTCTGTAGTCAATGTAAATCTGAAATGCTATCAACTTTATTTTTAATATGATATGTACAGTATGTTATTTTAATGTTCCAACGATGTAGACCTGATGGGACTAAATTGACAACATTAATTAAACATTTTGTGGCTTCTCAATTATCAATTTCAGGAAGAACCTTTACAACTGCAGCAATTATTTACCATGATGGTCCTTCAACAACATCAGGACATTACACAGCTTATTTAAAATGTGAAAAAGGTTGGAAGCTCTGTAATGATACTCAATTGACTTTCAAAAAATGTTTGCCTTCTGACTTACTAAATTCTTACCTAGTGTTCTTACAACCGAAATTTTAGGGAAGGTAATTGGCCTATGAAGATTGCAGCAGTTAATATAACTTAGTTTGCTCTTCAAAATTACTTTCAGAATGAGAGTGATGAAGGTAATAAAAAACATGTAGTTCTCATAGAGATAGTATATGTTTATTATATAAAGTGTGCTATGAGTATTATAGAAATTATTTATAAAATGTAAGCTAGAGACGGAAGTAAAACTCTTATTTCATAATGTAAAAGATGTTGGAGCTTTTCTTTCAGAAAGTCGGGTAAATGAGACATTAAGAAAACAGTGGACTAATTTACATAGAAAAGGACTTTCCATATACTATTTGGCCTCGTGGAAAAGTGGATGGATCAAAATTGAGTTTTGATATGGTTTTTAAAAATTTACATTATTTAAGAAATTATTCAATGGGTTTTTTAAACACAATAATTTTGATTGTGTTTTATTTTGCCCGCTGTTATATGATGAGTACTATTGAAGTCACTGTTTTAAGTGAAATTCAATATATTCTGAGAACAGCCAAAATAAACCATTTAACATGTTGTTTTTATTTTCTATTATTAAATATATATTATTTTTCCATTCTCTTATGCTCACTTACCTATTTCCACCCTCTATCACTCTTCTTAACTCACCCTCACTGGCCTTTTTTGACTCTCCCTCACCTCCCTTCCCTTATTCCATTTTCCTCACTTATTCTCATTAACCACTCCTTCACAGCCCTTTACCTCTCTCCCATCCACCACTTCCCAGCTGTCAGTCACTCTAGTTCACTCCCCTTCCCCTTGTTTCCTTTCTTTGTTCCCTCAATAATTCCCCTTCTCTCACTCACCTTATTACACTTCACTCACTCTTTTTCTCACTTCCTCTGTCCTCTCACATCCTCACTCCCTTTCCCTCACAGCCTGTCTCTTAGCTTCAGTCTCTGGATCCTCTCACTGTCTCACTCCTCTTCCGTCATGCTTACTCCCTAAAAATGACCCACACTCCCTTCCTTACCTTTCTTTGCTCTCTTACTCAGTTCCTTTCTGTCACTCTTTCCTTCACTACCTCTATATTCTCACTCCTTCACTTCCTTTGTCTCAAGCTCACTTGCTTTTATCCTCTCTTTATTTTCCCTTTTTCATCAACCTCCCTGCTCTTCACTCACCCTCACTTACCCTTGTTAAACTCCTACTTTGTCTCTTGTATTGTAAAATATATATTATAAATATTGTAACTTATTTTGTTTTGTCTTTCACAGATCTAAATTTAAATGAAAATATAAAACTAAGTTGACATTACTTATAAGGTAAGTTTGATGTACAATATTTATTTTCTCTATACCTTTTTCCATAACCTCACTACTCTTCTTTGATATTCCCACACCTCTGTTCCCTAATAGCGCTTGCCTCACTTATTCTGAATCCCCACATTTACTCTCTTTTTTCACACTCTTCTCTTACTCTCACCTTCTTTCAGGCCTACTCTTTTACTTTCTTTCCTCTGTCTTCTCTTACTTCTTTGTTTTATTTTTTTCCCTTCCTTTACTCTCCTTACTGCATTTCATTAACTCATTCTCTTACTTCCTCTGTCTTCTTACTTCTACACTCCCCTTTCCTCAATCTCTTTCTGTTAGCTTTATTCTCTTCATTCCCTTAGTCTCTCAATTCTCTTCTGTCACGCTCACTGCATATAACTCAGCCATACTCCCAAACTCACCTTCTTTCAGACCTTCTTCTTTGGTTTGCTTCCTCAATCTTTCCTTCCTTACCTCCTTCACTCTTTTGTCTTCCCTTATTTTCTTATTCCACTGTACTAACTCCTTCTCTTACTACTTCTGTCCTCTTAATTGTACACTCCACTTACCTCATTCTCTCTCTGTTACCATCATTCTCTCTGTCCTCTTATTCTCTCACTCCTTTGCTATCATGCTCACTCCCTATAACTCAGCCATACTCCTACACTCACCTTTTTTCAGATCTTTTCCTTTACTTTCCTTCCTCTGTCTTTCTATCCTTCGCTCCTTCACTCTTTTCACTTCCCTTACTCTCCTTACTCCACTTCATTAATTCCTTGTTTTACTCCCTCTATTCTTTTCCTTCTACACTCCTCTTACCTCATTCTCTCTCTGTTAGCCTCATTCTCTCCGTCTCTTTAGTCTCTCATTCGTCTTCTGTCAAGCTCACTCCCTATAACTTAGTTATACTCACACACTCAACTTTTTTGATACCTTCTCGTTTACTTACCTTCCTCTCTCTTCACATCCTTTGCTGTTTCATTCTTTTGCTTTCTCTTACTCTTCTTACTCCACTTCAATTACTCCTTCTCCCAAACCCTCTGTCTTCTAATTTATTCACTCCACTTTTCTCACTCTTTCTCTATTATCCTCAATTAATTTCCAGCAATGCATCCTTTCACATGGGGCAAGTCCCATGTGAAAGTGCCTGCATCAGTCTTACGCCTGCTGTGAGACAGACGCAAGATTTTCACGCAACGGTGTCCTAAAAGTGACGCAGTGAAATCTCATAGATTTCACTGTGTCACTTCTACGACCTTTCCTTGCGTCAATACGCCCCCTTTGCATACATTACATCTGACACAGGTATAATGTGGCGCAGGGGTTTACAAAGTAACATATCTACCTAGATGTGTCACTTTGTAAATATGACTCAACAAGGTACAATTTTTACACCACTGGTGCGTCACAAAAAGTGATGCACCGGCGGCGTAAAAGTGACACATGGCCTCATAAATGAGGCCCTGAAGCGGACCACAGAGAAAAACAGTGTAAAAAATTATAGTACAAAAAATTATTTCAAGCAATGCATCCTTTCACATGGGGTAAGCCCCATGTGAAAGGGCCTGCGTCAGTCCTAGGCCTGCTGTGAGGCAGGTGCAAGATTTTGATACAACGGCGACCTGAAAGTGATGCAGTGATATCTCTTAGATGTCATTGCGTGATTTGTATGACCCTTCTTTGCGTCAATACGCCCCCTTTGCATATATTATACCTGGTGCAGGTATAATGTGGCGCAGGGGTTTACAAAGTGACGCATCTACCTAGATGCGTCACTTTGTAAATATGACTCAACAAGGTGCAATTTTTACACCACTGGTGCGTCACAAAAAGTGACGCACCGGCGGCGTAAAAGTGACGCATGTCCTCATAAAGGAGGTCCTGAAGCGCACCATAGGGAAAAACAGGCCTCCTTTATTTTCTTTCCTTTCTCTTGTTTTACTTCATTGTTTTATATATTTCCCTTATTTTATTCTCCTGACTCCACTTCACTTACTACTTCTCTTTCTTTCTCTGTCTTCTTACTTCTACACTCCCCTTCCCTTAATCTCTTTCTGTTAGCCTAATTCTCATCATCCCCATAGTCTCTCACTTTTCTTCTGTCACGCTCACTGCCTATAACTCAGATATACTTCCACACTCACCTTCTGTCAGACCTTCTCCTTTAGTTTGCTTACTCTCTCTTTCCTTCCTTTGCTCCTTCACTCTTTTCTCTTCCCTTACTTTCTTATTCCACTGCACTAACTCCTTCTCTTACTTCTTCTGTCCTCTTATTTGTACATTCCCCTTCCCTCATACTCTCTCTGTTAGCCTCATTCCCTCTGTCCTCTTAGTCTCTGACTCCTTTTCTATCACACTTACTCCCTATAACTCGGCCATATTCCTACACTCACCTTCTTTCAGACCTTCTCCTTTACTTTCCTTCCTCTCTTTTCCCATCCTTCACTCTTTTCCCTTCCCTTACTCCTCTTTCTGCAGTTCAATAACTGCTTCTATCAATCCCTCTGTTCTCTAACTTACTCACTCCCCTGTTCTCACTCTCTCTGTGTTACCCCCATTCTCTCTGTCCTCTTAGTCTTTCACTCCTCTTCTATCATGCTCACTCCCTATTACTGAGCCATATTCCCACACTCATCTTCTTTCAGACCTTCTCCTTTACATTCCTTCCTCTCTCTTCCCATCCTTCGCTCTTTCACTGTTTTCCTTTCCCTTACTCTCTTTAATCCACTTCACTAATTCCTTGTCTTACTCCCTCTATCTTCTTAGTTCTACACTCCCCTTACCTCCATCTGTCTCTGTTAGTCTTATTCTCTCCGTCTCTTTAGTCTCTCACTCCTCTTCTGTCAAGCTCACTCCCTATAACTTAGTTATACTCACACACTCACCTTCTTTCAATCCCCCTACTTCGCTTCCCTTCCCCTCTCGTCCCTTTTTTTGCTCCCTCACTCATTTTCCTTTACTCTCTCACTAAAATTAGGACTGAGGACGGCAGCGGTGGTTCTCTAATGCTCAAACAATGATCGTAATACTTTGTTCACCGTAACAAAGTAGGGCATCATAATTTTTGCATTTGATGGAGGCATCATTAAAAACAGGCTGAATATTTGGGATCAGCTGCTCTGGTTGCCCCCTCACCGATGCAGTTGTTCCTCCAGTTGAAGTAGAGGCACCATCTCTTGGAGCCTCTCGTGCCAGAGCCCTGACACTCTTCCGGGCATAGTTCTGGGGGTGCCTCCTCTCGACGTGGTGAATCATAGTTGGATTACCACAATTGTACTTCATTCTGGGGTCTCTTCTGCAAAATATAGTATGGCAGATATTGCATTCCACCTTTGGAGCATTACATTTCACTGTCTTCTGAAAATACAAAAAATGGCGGCGATAGTGTACATTAGAGAGAGACGGTGAGAGAAAGAAGGCATGAGATGAAGAAGAGATGTGAAATGCACATTGGAGAAAATATAGTGGGAGAAGGGAAGTAACTGTGAGTAAACTTACTATGTAATACAGAAATGTTGCACTCTATACTATAAGTCTCACTTTATACCACAATCATTTCACTACTATCTCATAAATTTCAAGTAGAGTAATAGAAAAATGTCTCAAACAATTTATAATTTATAAATATAAATTTATTCTTCAGAATTTTCATAATTTAGAAGTACTTCTAACATTAACTGATCAGGAATCTCCTCATCAGAACTCTTCATAAATGACTCCTGGAACTCAACATAGTCCAAACATTCCATTAATTCAGCATACAAAGTCTCATTATTAAAATCCTCCATTCCATCTTCTCTCAAAAGAAGGTCTTCTTCATGAATAGTGTTATCAAAAGGATCATTTAAGACCTCAATCAAACTTGCCTCAACAAAGGTCGCAGAAATTTCAAAATTAATATTAACGTTGTCCTCATTGAGATCCATATTCTTTTCAATTTCTTGCTGTAAATTGCAGAAAGAAAATCACTTTCATTTATCGTTTTTAGTAATAGATAATATTAAACTAGCTTTATCAAGTATTAAATTCCCCTTACAAATTAACAACTCACCTTTTAGAAAGCAGTAGAAGTTAATACTGTGTAAATTTCACACCAGAATTAGAACACCAAAAATTCCTCACAAATGTACCTCAAAGAGTACTATCACAAAATGGATGTGTTTCCCTCTCATTAGAAAACCATTTAATTAGTAGAAAACCAATGAAACTTCATCACACACAAATTCAAAACCAAAGAAACATTTTAATTGGTTGTAAATTTCAAAAGCTAATTGGCTCTTGGGTGTCTGTAAACATTCTAAATGGTCTGCATAGTCCGCCATCTTGTGAATGGGAAAATAATTAAAAAGGGACAGAATAGACACCCCCTGTCCCCCTAGGGGTAAGTGCTGGGTGCGCTCCCGGGTGCGCTCTCCGGTACATGCACCCTGAGCGCACCACGGGGAAAAACAGTGTAAAAAATTTGAGTAAAAAAACATAATGTAGAGTGTTTAGAGGAAAGTGATGCATTGCTGGAATGTGTCACAAAAATGATGCAACTCCAGCAATGCATCCTTTCACATGGGGCCAGTCCCATGTGAAAGGGCCTGCGTCAGTCTTATGCCTGCTGTGAGGCAGGCGCAAGATTTAAACGCAACAGCGTCATAAAAGTGACGCAGTGAAATCTCTTAGATGTCACTGAGTCACTTGTACGACCCTTCCTTATGTCAATACGGCCCCTTTGCATACATTACAGCTGGCACAGGTATAATGTGGCGCAGGGGTTTACAAAGTGATGCATCTACCTAGATGCATCACTTTGTAAATATGACATAACAAGGTGTATTTTTTACAGCACTGGTGCGTCACAAAAAGTGACGCACTGGTGGCGTAAAAGTGACGCATGGCTCATAAATTAGGCCTTCAGTCTTCTACTCATTTGTCATATTTAATGTATGACGCATTATGTCGAAAGTAGTTACAGATACGTCAGTATTTCTGACGTATCTGTAAGCGCAAAAGTGATGCATTGCTGGAGTGTGTCACAAAAGTGACGCAACTCCAGCAATGCATCCTTTCACATGGGCTGTGAAACAGTAAAGGTATCGGATCCTACATCTGACCAACCCGGATCTCAACAATAGAAAAAACAGAACAAAGTGGCTGGACAGGATTATTCGCAAAACAATTCCCCAGACACACAGTCAATCTGTACCATGTGACCACTGGATTTGATTTTCCAAACGAATTTATTTTTCTTTTTTATACATTTATCAGCAAAATTTTTTGAAAAACAGGCACAAACAGAACCACTGTCAGATCAAAAGGTTCATATATACAGTATCTACAAATGTACACATTTACAAATTAGCAAAAATGAATCAAACAAAAGTGGTTAGACACACCAAAAAAACAAACCAATAACATATATAATAATCCACATGAATGGCAATTATATACAGTGCAAAGATTAGTCCATAAACAAAAAACAGGCACCAGTCCTAGGGATTGAAAAACCAAGTGACAGGCGGGATTGAGATCGAAAACAAGCCTGCCTGTCAGCGAGAGCCTGTGGTATAATGTTTAATAGGGTTGCGGGGCTAGGGTACAGAATGGTGAGATGATTTACATCCTAGCGGCACCCTTTGTTGTAGCCACAGGGTGGTATTGTCGACGCGTTTCGAACCTCAGTATTCAAGGTTCTCTTCAGGACGGGGACTGGGAAACAGATTCTGCACGAGGGCACAAAGATTGCCGTAGTGTAGGTATATCAGGTATATCGTGATTCGTATTCACACCTGCACTTAACGCAGAGCAAGACTTCGGGCGTGGTGTCAGGCTTCAGGAGCGTTCGGGGATCAGGGCAGCTCACATTATTTTTGCGCGTGTTGGTCTGGCGTTGTAGACCACAGAGGGGAAAACGACCGGTCAATGACCTCAATTCAGGCCGGCAGGCAAAGTTGGCCCGTTCTATGGGGGAATTAATCCAGCCTCAGAAAGATCGATGTTGCTCACTCTCTCCCAGTAACAAGCAGTCTGTAGGCCAGCCCCATGTGAAAGGGCCTGCATCAGTCTTACGCCTGCTGTGAGGCAGGCGCAAGATTTTGACACAACGGCGTCCTAAAAGTGACGCAGTGAAATCTCATAGATTTCACTGCATCACCTTTACGACCCTTTCTTGCGTCAATACGCCCCTTTTGCATACATTACACCTGACGTAGGTATAATGTGGCGCAGGGGTTTACAAAGTGACGCATCTACCTAGATGCGTCACTTTGTAAATATGACTCAACAATGTGCATTTTTTACAGCACTGGTGCGTCACAAAAGTGACGCACCGGTGGCATAAAAGTGACGCATGGCCTCATAAATGAGGCCTTTAGTCTTCTACTCATGTGTCATATTTAATTTATGACGCATTATGTCGCAAGGAGTTACAGATACGTCAGTATTTCTGACGTATCTGTAAGCGCAAAAGTGATGCATTGCTGGAGTGTGTCACAAAAGTGACGCAACCCCAGCAATGCATCCTTTCACATGGGGCCATGCGTCTTCTATCACGCTCACTCCCTATAACACAGCCACACTCCCTCACTTATGTTTCTTTCCTCCCTCACTCAGTGTTCTACTCTCACTTTTTCTTTCACTTTCTCTGTCTCTTCACTCCCTTACTCACCTTGTCTCACACTCATTTGTCTTTATCCAGTCTGTATCTCCACTCTTTCCTAAACATCACTGCTCTTTCCTTACCCTTCCACACCCCCGTTCCTTTACTACATTTTCTTCACTTATCCACATTCCCCATGTTCACTCACCTTCTCCTCACTCTCCTTCCCCACACTCACCTTCTTTCAGTCCCCCTACTTCACTTCCCTTCCCTTCTCGTCCCTTTCTTTGCTTTCTCACTCATGTTCCTCTCCTCTCTCAATGCACTCCACTTCACTTACTCTTTTTCATTTTTTTAAGAATGCAGCTCTTTGATGAGAATTGGAGGTAGTTCTGAAAAGAACTTTTTTTTTCTTCTTTTTTCCTTTTTTTTGAACAAAAACAAAAACAGGGAATGGGAAACTGCTCAACAGGAGCAAAAAAAAACAAAAAAATTAGGGCTGGGAACGGCAGCGATGGTTCTCCAATGCTCGAACCATGAGCAGAACACTTTGTTCCCCAGAGCAAAGTAGCTGATCTCAATCTCTGCATTTAATTACGCCTCTATTAAAAGCGGGCTGAATGTTAGGGATCAGTTCTTGTGATCGCCCCCTCACTGATGTAGTTGCACCTCCAGTTGAAGTAGAGGCCCCATCACTGGGAGCCTCTCGTGCCAGAGCCCTGACACTCTCCCAGGCATAGTTCTGGGAGTGCCTCCTCTCGACGTGGCGAATCATAGTGGAGTTTCCAAATGAATATTTCTTGGTGGGGTCACCCCGTGACAGGACAGTGTGACAAATCCTGCACTCCACCTTTGGAGCATTTACTTTTTTCTGATCATTTGGAATGGAAAAAAACTTCCATATGAAGTGTTCTTTTATCTTGGGCTGAGGAACCTCTTCATCAATAAATCCCTCTGTGTCATCTTCACTGCTGGATGGTCTGGCAGCCATGGTAATCCAAGATAGTAATCCAACAAAGATCCGAGAGCAAAAAGACATGTCTTGCAGTCACAAAAGTGAAAGAAGAAGTGAAGGAAATGGATGGGGATTTCATTCTTTGTAAAAAAAAACTGTTAGCAACCAATGAAAAGAGTTATTTTAAGGTCACATGACTTGACACGCTTACGCTGCGCACACCGGAGCGCTTCCGGGGGCGCTTACGTGGCGTGAATGTAGGCGCTTCTGGGGGCGCTTACGCGGCGCGCCTGAGTGACGTTTTGATAGCTTTACGGAAATGCAAAATCATTTTTATTTCGTAAATCAAAAATACTGCTTTTATAAGTATGGTACTAAATGTCTTCCATTATTATTTACTTTTCATACATATTTTTTTTTACGAACGCAGAAATAGCGCTCTCGGGAGAGCTGACCGGTGCGCGCACCCTGAGCGCACCAGGAAAAAATATATATATATATACATTGAACAAATATATATATTTTTTAAATATATAATTAATTGTTGTAAAAAAACAGCTAATAAAAAAAAGTCATCGTAGGTTACAAAGTCGATATACAAATGAATTAGCTTTTAAAAAAACTATGAAATTCACTGAAAAAACCATAGGTTTTACAAACGTTATAGTTAGGAATTAGCTTTTAAAAAACCTTTGAAATTCACTAAAAAAACATAGGTTTCACAATCGTTATAGTTAGGAATTAGCATATAAAAAACCTTTGAAATTCACTGAAAAAACCATAGGTTTCACACTCGTTATAGTTAGGAATTAGCATTTAAAAAACCTTTGAAATTCACTGAAAAAAACAGAGAATTCACACCAGTTATAGTTAGCTGAACAGTTTACTCATACAAAACCATTGAAATTCCCACGTTATAGTTAGTTGGACTCACTATAACTCGCGTGCCCGCAATCCACTGCTGATGATGTCACATATTACATCATTCATGACATGGTCAGTGACATCACTGATGACATCACTGATGACATCTCAAATGACATCACTGATGACATCACTGATGACATCATCCATGTGATAATACGATGCACCTCCTCACATTCTAATTTAACCTTTGATACACCCAGTGTTAAATACAAACTACCATTCCTGAAATTATTGACACACCAATACCCGTAACTACATACGCACTCACTGATTCCTAGGTCTACAAACACATCCACTCATTCACCCATACAATCACTCATACATACAGTCACTCATCAATAGAACATTATCATATCCACTCATACACCTATACAGACATTTACATGCTGACACTCATCCACAAAGTTACTCAAACACCTAGTCAGTTATGCAAAGAATCAATCACACTACCATTTCCTCAACTACAAAGTTATACACACTAAACCTTACTTATTCAAACATATACGAACACATACTTACTCTCTTTTACAATCCCTAATACAAGTACACATTGATCCATACAGTCACTTACGCAATCACAGGCTCTGATGTTCAGTCATTTATATATGCCAACTCTCACATGCACTGTGTTTTATATATGTACTTACTTGGACATGTAGCACTGATATATCCATTCACTCAGCAACACACCCATGCACACAGTAAACCGCCCATACAGCTGTTTCCACATGCACTCTTGAACCCATACACCTAGTGAATCAACTGGTCACACATCTATGTACAGAGTCACACACCTCACAGCCACCCACACACACACTCACCCTCACATTCAAATACTTGGACAACCAATCAATAACCCATATAGCCACTCATATAGCTACTGATCAACACATGCAGCAACTTACACAACAACAGACATACTGATGCACACATTCAGACAATTTAGTCACTAACCAATGCATTCAGTAAGATACATTTAATCACTCCCTCATACAGTCAGTCACGCACCTACTAAATTCTTCAGCCAGACACTCATACATACACTCATTATTCAATATGTTAAACACATTTTAACTTTACAGGAACACACATTCACTGGATGATGTCATCAGTGATGTCATCAGTGATGTCATTTGATATGTCATCAGTGATGTCATCAGTGATGTCACTGACCATGTCATGAATGATGTAATATGTGACATCATAAGCAGTGGATTGCGGGCGCGCGTGTTATAGTGAGTCCAACTAACTATAACGTGGGAATTTCAATGGTTTTGTATGAGTAAACTGTTCAGCTAACTATAACTGGTGTGAAACCTATGGTTTTTTCAGTGAATTTCAAAGGTTTTTTAAATGCTAATTCCTAACTATAACGAGTGTGAAACCTATGGTTTTTTCAAGTGAATATATATATATATATATATATATATATATATATATATATATATATATATATATATATATCAAAAAACAGTCGCCTCCACCAGGAAGACAACGAGGAACTCAGTGGGCAGTGGAAGGAAATTGTATACATAAATTCGTAAGGCATGACGCGTTTCGGGATTCGTCCCTCTTCAGATGCCTGTGCTCCCCTCCTGACTCCTTGCACCAGTCCCTTTTGAATGTTGAGTGCATCCTCCTCATTGGGGGAAAGATGGTGGACTGCAAGTACCAGCATCCCTAGTGGTATATATATATATATGCTGAAGGATAATACGTGGCATCCGATTTTTCCAAGCAGCCCTTGTGGTATATATATATATATATATATATATATATATATATATATATATATATATATATATATATATATAGAGAGAGAGAGAGAGAGAGAGAGAGAGAGAGAGAGAGAGAGAGTTCTCTAGCCTGATGTTGCTAAAAGCTATTGTTATGAGAAGAGACGTACCTGAGGTCGTCTTGGCTCTGACAGGGATGGGTTAGGAAAGACAAAAAATTACTTTTTATAACTTAAAAATCTCTCAAGATTTCGGTCTATGACATCTGGGAGGGTTTGAAGGAAGGTCAGTGCTACCTGTAGTATGTGTCTTGCAATAATGAGGCAGGGAGGACTTCAAGCACTTTCTAAAAGAAAGCACATTGATGAAGATCTGTAGGTGGAGGTGGTAGAGAAAGAGGAACTGAGGGAACATATATTTCCTTTTTTTTTATATATGTTCATTGGGATTACCTGGTCCATTAAAAGACATTTCAAACAATTTGGCATATGCATACAATAAATAAGGCAACAGTTAATTTAGCATGAATATACATTAAAAGGGACTTCTGCCTAGCATCGGATCTGTACAAAGATAAAAGTTAGCAAATTCTGTCAGGAGGTACATACACAATTGATGATAAAAGACATTAATAATAATAATAAAATCCATTTAAAGGAGCATAACACAGTTGGGGATACAAAAGTAGGGCAGATATATTGCAACCTACGTCACAATCACAATCTTGCCTCCCTCCACTTTGTGATAGGAGCCCATAGGCGTCTTCCCATCACCCGTGTTTTCGCGCCCTTCAATTCGTATTGGCTAGACTCTATATTATGTATACCTAGAAGTCTTGAAAGTCACATCTGGAAAGAGGGAGCCATGGCATCTTTCCAGCCTGCCGAAAGTAGAATCCGGAGTACCGCAACTGACAAAAAGACCAAAGCTTCCTCGTCCTTTCCTAGATTAAGCTTAGAGTCAGTACCCAATAACATCAGGGTAGGGGATAGATCGATCTTATGACCTAGAAGCCCCTCCCAAAATTTCTCTATCTCATTCCTGATCGGGCCCAGCACACAACAATACAAAAAACATATGCAATAAGTCTGCTTGGCGGGCATTGCACCTGGGGCACTTATCGTCATCTCTGACCCCCAATGCAAATAATTTTGCCACCGTGTAGTACAAGTTGAACACCGTTTTGTAGTGCTGGGCCCGCAAATTAGAAGCCCGGAATAGTTTTTTGTTTAAACATATGGCGAGATCCAGGTCGACATCGGGGTTACCCAGTTTTGTAGCCCAGGTACATTCCGTTTTCTCTATATCGTCTTGGAGCCTCATTATAAAACAGTTATACACTATTTTTATCTTCTTACACCCCCCTTTAGCTAATAACTCTACCAGGGGGAGATCTACAGGGGTGGCAACTTTGGTCTTAGAGCTTTAAGGGTTCAGACAATTTGGCCATACAGTAGCCAGTGGTTAGATGGTATACCAAACCTGTGTTGTAAGACATCAAACCCCACAATCCTCTCTCCCTCCGTGATGTCCCCTAAGGTCTTGACTCCCAATCCCTTCCAAACCTTGAGGTTCCTATCCATTCCCAACTGGGGGAAAAGACTAGAGTTACACAGATGTAGATAAGAGTTTATCTTTGGAGCATTAAAAAACTTCAGAATAGATTTCCAGACCAGCCAGGCCCCATAAAGAGTCTTAAGTTGAGCCTTCCTATAAAGTCTCCGATCAATTTCACACAGTAGTAGGCCGATTGCTTTTTTCCCCAACAACATCTTAAACATAGAGGGTGGGCTCTGCAGATCAGGATTATCCCCCTCCGGATCCCCCTTAGAATGAAAAAAGACAGACCTTTGTATCAAGAGGCAGGAATAGTGATAGAGCCTTAGATTTGGGAGTGCCATCCCTCCCCTTTCCATGGGAAGTGACATAAGGCTAGTAGAGCGCCTGACTTTGCCATACTGCCAAATAAATCTTATAAAAACAGATTCCACATTTTTAATTATCTTTTCTTCAATAAGTAGAGGAATGGCCCGGAACAGGTACAGCACCTTGGGAAACATTAGCATTTTTAATACATTTACCCTCCCTATCAAGGAAAGATGCAGCACATCTATTATTTTTAGCTCAGCTTCTATCGCCTTGATAAGGGGGGAATAGTTTTCCTCTATGATTCTGTCCACTGAGGCATTGATTTTCACACCTAAATAGGTAGCAGAGTCCACAAATCTTGGATCCGTTTTAACAATATTTTTAGAGCAGATTATCTGTGTTTTTGATTCATTTAGGAGGTATCCTGATCGACAGCTGAAAACCTTTGCCATCTGGACCAGAGCTGGCAGCGCCTGCTGAGGATTGGTGGTGATAACCGCCAGGTCATCGGCATATGCCACAATTTTGTTCGCATGGCCATTACATACAACCGGACTTATCCTCTGGCACCCTAATATTTCCTGAATAAGGGGATCAATATAAAGAGAGAAGAGGATAGGGGAGCAAGAACATCCTTGGCGTGTCCCTCTCTTAATGTTAAATTTATCCGATCTTTCACCCATAACCACTACTCGCGCTACCGGGTCCGTATACATAGCTTTAAGGGCTCTATTGATTTTTTCCCCGAACCCTCTCCCTGCGAGTATACCCCAAAGATAGCTCCAAACAACACGATCAAATGCTTTCTCCGCGTCGAGCAGGATCATGGCCATCTCTCCCCCCGTGGCAGCCTGGGCGTCAAACAAGGCAATTGTTCTGCTGGTGTGATCAGTCGTACTGCGGCCAGGGATGAACCCATGCTGCCAAGGGGAGACAAGACTACCAATGATCCTGACCAGCCTTTTGGCCCATATTTTTGAATATAGCTTGTGTCCGCGTTGATCAACGAAATAGGGCGATAAGACCCTGGTTTCTCGCTAGGCTTTCCCTTCTTATGGAAGATTATTATATTGGTTTCCTTCCATGACTCCGGGACCACCCCTGAACACAAAACCCCATTGAATAGTTCCACAAGCAGCGGGGTGTTCTCGGCTTCGATAGATTTGTATACCTCCAGGGGGATCCCATCTGGGCCTGCCGCCTTCCCTGATGCTAGCTCCCGAAGTGCAGCTATAACCTCGCTCCCAGTAAAATCTCTATCCAGTTCTTCTCTTGCAGCTTCATCTAGCCGGGGGCCCTGATCCACACACTCCTCCCCCTGATTTCTATTGCAATCTTCACCATAATAAAGCTTTTGATAGAAGTTCTCAAAAACCTTTAGTATATCCTTGGCCTCAGTGTATTCTTTCCCTTCCTCTTCAATACAGGAGATTAAGTTCTTGGTTTTTTCCTGTCTTAGTCGTAAAGCTAAGACTCTACCAGCTTGCTCCCCTGTTTCATAGCGTTTGTCCCTTGTGGTTTGGAAATCACCAATCACCTTCTGAGTTACCTCCTTCTGCAGCGCAGCTTTGACTGTCAGCAATACGCTTTGGCTTTCACTACTATCTCCCCCTGAGGCGATATCCTTTATGTGTCGTTCTTCTGCGATGGCTAGTTTACCCATTAATCATTAATCTCTGCACCTCACACCTATCCTCTCTTCTCAGCCTCGCCGAACAACTTATACACTCCCCCGTTAAGGCCACCTTAAAAGCCTCCCAGACCCCATTGCGGGAGGTACTGTATCTATTGGCTGCAAAAAATTTGCTCGACCATTTATTGAGGTGTTCGACAAACCTTTTACCTGCCAATAATCTCCTTTCGAAGGTCCAGCTGGTCCTTTTTCTTTCCACCTTACTCATCTCATACGTTAGTACCAGGGGGTTGTGGTCCGATATTAGTCTCGGGAGTTTTATAATCCCTACCCTATTTATTTCGGAGGAGGAAATAAAAAAGTAGTCCAACTTTGTATACTTCTGATAGGGATTTGAGAAGTAGGTAAAGCCAGGATTTTGGGGCTCTTTAACGCCCCACACATCCTTCAGCCCATGTGAACTAATAAGGGCCTGTAGTACCCTACAAACTCTAGGTTTTCGCCCCGCATAGGGTGTTCCATTGGGCCGATCCAATGAGATATTTAGATCTCCACATAGTACTGTAGGGGTTGGCCAGCTAGCTAATTCTACTTCAAGGGGATCGAAAATCTCAGGGTCAACCTTATTGGAGCCATAAACTACACATAATGTGAGGCCCACTTCCAACTCGGCTATAACCTATCTACCATGGCTGTCCACTTAAGCCCCCCCAAAGGAGTTCTTACTAAGATAGCGACCCCCCTAATTGTTGAAGATTGCGTTGAGCATGCCACAAGCTCAAAGCAATTAAGTAGCAGCAATTTTCTCTTAGCCCATGGGAGGTGTGTCTCTTGAAGACACAAGACGTCTATTCGATTGTGTTTCACATAGTATGCCAACCTTTGCCGCTTTCTCCAACCATTCATACCTCCCACATTTATTGTACAGATTCTAATATTTGCCATCATACTGAGCCAAACAGACTACTATAAGGAACTGGATCTTAGGCAGCCTCTTCTTTGCTGCGCTTATGTCTTGACCAATCGTGTACCATTTTTCCCTTTTTTCAATTTTCCCCCCAACCCCAACCACCCCCCCCAGTCACCCCTCGAACCCCCATCCCTCCCACTCCACACCCAGTCCCCCCCGAAGCCCCTCCTCACCCTACTCTGTGAAGAGCTCAGACCTAGTCTGTGCATGTGATGGTCACGCGGTGAAAAGCAGTGAGGACAAAAAATACAAAGACAAATTCCCACAAAAGCCCTTTCACCCTTGAATAGTTACTAAAAGTCCCAAAAAACATCCACAGCCAGAAATATTAACCCGACCCTTCTTGACCAGCAACCGAAAACTCAGAGTTTTTTTGCAGTCGATCACCCCAGTCACTTAGAATTCCAACCTATTTGCCAAGAGAATCAAGGTACTCCTTTGCCTTAATTTCTGAGGAGAAGTACAGTGTCTTGCCTTCATTGATAATTTTTAGCTGAGCCGGGTTTATCAGGAAGGCTTGCATCTTTTTATATTGGAATGGCTTGATCATGCCCCTTAATCGCCAGCACCTCCTTACTGTCGCGTGACAGAAGTCCGGCTGGACGAAGAATGAAACCCTCTCACAGCTTCTTCTAGCGTCCGGCCTAGCCAATCCCAAGATGGCCTGTCTCAGGATAAAGTTTCCAAAAAAGATTAGGACGGCCCTGAGTTTATCACTCTCCTTCGCATTCCTTCTAATTTTGAAGGGGGTACGGTGTACTCTCTGTACCTCGGTGGACCAGTTCCAGCTGGAGAGTTCAGGAAAGACTTGTTCTAAGAGCTTGATTATATACGCCCTGATGTCAGACCCCTCGACTCCCTCCGGAATTCCTAGGACTCTCAGATTATTCCGGCGGAGCCTGTTCTCCATTTCCTCGAGCTTCCACTGTATATCCACCACCTGGGAACAGTGCGCATTGACCTTTGTGACAGCCTCAGCAACCTCGGCTTCGGTTGATACCACCCTGTCTTCCAAATTTGAAACTCTGTCCCCAGTATTGGCGCATACCTTGGAAAACTTTCTCACCACACCCTGCATTTTCCTCATTGCATCCTGGGATTTACGGTTGTCTTGACGGGTTTCCTCCCTATGCGCAATTATCTCTTGGTGGATAGTTTCCAGGAGTGACATTTGGGTAAGTTCCAGGCAGGGACTGCCCTGCAGGGGCATAGATGATGAATGATCCCAGCTCAATTCGCATTGGGGGTTAGCCTGACCCTTTGCTGCTGCTGGGGGCCTTAGTGCTGCTGCAGGCTGATCAGTCTGGGGATCACTCTCAGAGTCCAGATAGGAGCTGCCTTCCTCATCCTCCTCAGACCACCCGACCCCTGCTGCTGAGTTTGTTTGCCACTGGTGTCCTGAGACCCGTCCTACCATGGCTGTACAATCTGGAACAAGCACTACTTTTCTGCACTTGACTGTGAGGGTCGTGAGGGCGAGCAGCCGTTGGGTTCTCTGGAAGCTGTGTGGGGCAATGAGCTCAGATGCTCTAGTCAAACAATAGATACAATCATGTGTTGTCTAGTCGCCTGCCTATCTTAGTAAAAAGAAAGTACTTTAATAGCACAGCAAAACGCAATACTACTCAATTCAAGGGGGCTCACATACAGGGTTGTGCTTCCAACTATGATCACTAGGTAAACATTTACACTATCACTGGTGCCCTCTCCTTGTTGAGATTAACCTGCCAGGATCAGGAAGGAAGGAGTTGAGAGAAACAGGAAAATCTGTGCGACAAAAATGAAGGAAGAGAGAGGAAAGGAAGAGAAAGGGTTGTTGGAGAGTGAGAATCCAGGATTTTTGGAATGGTTTGTAAGTTTTGAGCTTGCTTGTATAGTGCAGGGATACACGTGGGAAGGTGAATCACAGATCTGTTGTCATATGAGCACAAAGAACCCAAATGAGCAAGAATAGGAGTTGGTGACATAAGTAGGAGCTGTGCACCTTTTTAAAGGGAGGTGCTGCTGTATAACCATACATTGTGAACGAGTAAATAAGATCAAACAAGGTTAATAACCTGAGCAGAACCAGATTTCACTCACTCCCGCCCCAAGTTTCTCCTAATCTCCTGAAGGCTCCGAAAGGTGTAAGATCTCCTTCAGGTGACCCATAATCAGGTCATGGAACACACTGTTGTCAGACTGGCACAATGCACATACAAGGGTATGAAAGGATGTGCTTGGTAGGTTGACGCTTTGACATTAGAGCACATCTGCCTGTCCATTGTTACCTTGCTGTCCTCACCCCTCAAGGTGATCCCAATACTTTTATTTCATACCCAAGAAACGTTCTCTTTATAGCTAACACGAGTATACGGCATCCCGCCCTTCTAGTGTTTTAGAACATTAATAGGATATTGCCAGTCACCTCGGAGTTCCATGACCCTGTGTGATCATGGAACTCCCTTGGTGTACTTTGTCCCAAATATATTTACTAAACTATCGAGCAATGTAGAACTTAGCACAGTTGCATAACTTCTTTGGCAGCCGTTCAAAAATGCTTTAAGCAAAGAAAGGATGTGGGTTAGCTTGAAAAAAGAAACACCATTTGCAAGAAAGAAGAAAAATGTAAACATCTTTGTGACACGAAAACAGCAATGGCTGTGATACGATCAGCGTTGTGCACAAAAGCTGTAGAACATGTTATAGGAAACGAAAATGGCTATTTAGTTTAAAACCCGCTTGCCTTTGGGAACATTCTAGCTACAGTTTACCAAATACCTAGGACCCCTGCTTCGTTTTGAAGTGTTTTGGAAAATAAGTCTCCCATGGCCTGGTGGGGGAAACGGTCTGATGCAGGGGAGCAATTACCTGGAAGTGTTTCCCAAGCCTGCAGAGTTATCACAAGAGACATCAGACAGAAAAGCTGGGGCCTCGACACAAGACAAAGCATTCATCTTACCGGAGAACAAGGTAAAAATCGCTGGACACCTGTAACCCATCTTCTTCTGTGTATGCCAAGCTCCGCCCCCTGAAAGGGCGTTTGGAAGATCCCAAGATAGAAGGGATAAGCATGTTTTGGAGAGGAAAGAGGATTACGCTCAGGAAGGGGAAGAATGCGCTCACAACAACGTACATGGATAATGCAGCTTTCTGCAGGGCAGGCACACCCAATTACTACCCCGGCTAACAGCGTCGCTTCTTTCAACATGTATTTATCAGTCGCTAAGCACAGATAGGCGGTTTTCACGTCTTTAAAACAGTACTTTCAAGCTATTTAATAAGCGTAGCATGTATTTATGACCCTGTAACCATAAAACCATATCCTACTGACTGTGCTTCAGGTTTCTAACCCCAAGCCCTTAATTACAGACTGAAACCAACGTCTCAATTCATTCTCCGAGGAGCACGACGTTAGCAGGTTTCCAAGTGTCCTCGAATGGGGCTGCTTTTACAGTATCCCAAACCACAGGCCAACAGCAGAACATGCTATTTTTTTCCTCTTGCAAAATAGATGGTTATGTCACCAGAGGCTAGAAATGTGGCTGGGCTGAGAAGTCCCTGTGTCATGGAATTTATTTTCATTTCTCCACATTTCCTAAAAGTCAGTGGATTCAAATGTTCTTCGTTTCTCATAATTGTCTGCACAAACCTAAATACTTGTATAACTCAAGCGGACATCCAAGGTTTGTTCACTGTGCTTAATTTGTAGAAGAATAAGCGCCAGGTACCAAAGTTTTACTTGTAAACATGCTGCACGCGCTATTGAAGGTTGCAGGATTGAATTCCAAGGCTGCAAAGTCTAAATTCCACCCCATGGCTCTTTCTTCAGCCACCACCACGCCTCTTTATCTCACTCTTGCAGGTTCCTGCTTTCTCTGTTTGTCACCTTTTTCACTCTTTGATTCCTCCTTTTTTCGCCCTTGTGTGATTTTTACTCTTCTGCTCTGGTTCAAGGTCTAATAAGAAAAAATAAGCACTGTTCCCCAAACAGGAGTGTCGGTGGGACCCACATGCAACCACCTGCTCAAATTAAGCACTATTTTGTTCGAGGGGTAAAGATGCAAGGGTCGGTTTAAATAGACTGCATGGGTAAAATTTAGCACTGACTTCCCTGAATTAGGCATTCCAGTGGTACATGTGCACATTTGCAATAATGCTCGGATTACCTACCGGTAATCTTCATTACTCCGAGTGAGTTGTAGTTTTCCTCGTCACAGTCCTTATTAATGAGGATCTGACCTCCAACATAGACCATCTGATGTACCAAAACAACCTTATTATCCAGATTGCTAAAACTCCTCCCCATACTCTGTTGGCATAAAACAGGGACTGGCTCTTCCACACATCTTGCAATTTCAAATAGGAAAATAGAACCGTATAGCCAAAACAGACTGCATAAGGGCCTGGAGGGAATGTAGTACTGTGACTATTTATACAAAAAAGAGAGGCAACAAAAAGAGTTGATTATGGAAAAGCATTTAGCATAAATCAAAACTTGTAGGTCCTCATCAAAATGGTAGATTTTTCTTCTTTATTCAAATTTCTTCAAATAGACTGTAAATACGCAAACAACACGTTTCACCTTACTAAGGCTTCATCAGGGCAAAAATTGTATGTCAACCGGTTCCCCACACAAACGTAAGGCGCAGAGACAGATTAAACAGTCTAGGTAGCAGCAAGTCATCACCGTCAATTGTGGGTAGATTTCAATTAGAACATCCCATCAAGGCATTTCTTAGTCATCTCAGAGTCCCAAATGTACCGCACAGCGATCTCACAGTTAATTTTCGTAAATGCCAGGTACGACTTACTGTAAAGTTGTCTCCCACAGTGTTCTACCACGGTATGGAAAAGTGTAGGACTGCGACTGGGAAGACTACGACTCAGAGAAATGAAGATTACCAGTAAGTAATCCAAGCATTTCCTCCTCCTCTGTCTTCCTTTTACGGTCCTACCATATAGAAAAGAGTACACACATGAAAGACCCAGAAGCATAACATATGAAACACCAAGGGCTCATTTATAATATTTTCGGGTAGAGCAGAGCCTCAGCATTCCTGCTGCGCTGCCCTACGGCAAAAGAAAAGGGCAGGAAATGCACTATATCTATCACATACAGCCCATTCCTGTTCTCTTTCCCTGCACTGGTGCTCAAAAAGCTGCCATGCGCCAATGCAGACACCCTTGCACCATGGTGTAAGAGTGTCTGCATTGTAGGGATGATTGTTTTTGTGAAGGAAGGGACACCTCTGGAAGGGACACCTTCCTGCACAAAAACAGGAGGTGATTTCCTCTTTCTATGTTATGTTATTTAAATTTAAATCGGGCGAAACAGCTACCCAAAAAGGGTTTCCCGGTGCCAAGCCAGAGAAGGAGCAGGAAAGGAATCACTGATGAAAAAAACAACCAGGTTTTGAGTAACTAACGAAAGTGCGTGTAACTGGTTTAATTCCTGAGTGGTAAAGGAAGAGCATTCCACAGAGAGGGGCCGAGGTAAGCAAAGGAGCGACCACCCATACGGAACAGCCTAATCCAAGGCACTATGAATTTAGCTTGGGTGATAGAGCGAAGAGTGCGTGATGGCAAATATGTTTGGACTAGATTTAGCAAATATTGAGGAGCTGTGCCCTGCTTAGCCCTGAACATTTAGCTCAGAGCTTTGAACTTGATCTGGCTCTCATCTCTCAGCCTGAGATGGAGGCCGCTTTAGGAACCTGGCAAAGCAATCTTGCAGCAGAATTCTGCACCAACTGCAGCTTGCGTGTCATGTCTTTATTGGCTTCTAAGTAGAGAATGTTGCCGTAGTCCAGTCTAGACGTTATCAGTGCCTGCACTACGGTTCTCTGGGTGGAGCTTGGCAACATCCAAACAATTTCTTCAACCATTTCAGGATGGTGAAACAGGTTGCAGCCACCTTCACGGCTTATTGACGCATAGATAGTAAGTCAATAATAAAGCCAAGGTTCCGGACATGAAGAGATGGGCGAGGTAGAGCACACATTTCTGTCGGCCAATGGACAGGTCCCCAGAGATCTTTGGTTTTTCCCAAGATCAGGACCTCAGTTTTTTCACCATTAAGTTTAAGAAAATTGGCCTGCATCCAAGATGCAATTTTACTCAGCCCAGACCGGAGAACAGATGGTTCCGTCTCCTTGCCCGCAGAGAGAGAGAAAATAATCTAGGTGTCATCAGCGTAAGAGAATAATGACAACCCAGCGTCCTCTGCAATTGCTGCCAGGGGTCTGACATAGATGTTAAATAACAGGGGACTAAGGATAGATCCCTGGGGAACCCCATAGGACGAGGAGTGGATGCTGGAGGTGGCTACAGAAGAAAAGACCTGAAAAGTACGGTCGATGAGAAAGGAAGTTAGCCATCCAAGTGCTGAGTCAACGATTCCTAGAGATTGTAGGGCCTTTATTAATACGGCGCGAGACACCGTGTCAAAGGCAGCGCTTAGGGCAAGTAGAATAAGGGCCACCGTGTCTCCGGTATCTAAGCAATGACGTAGCATTTCAGTGATGCTGAGAAGAGTGGTTTCAGTTGAGAAGCCAGCTCTAAACCCAGACTGTTATGGATGAGAGAATTTTGGGGTCTCAACAAAATTGGGCAACTGCCCATTAATGTGCTTTTCTAAAACCTTGGAAAGTTCTGGCAGTAAAGAGATTGGCTGAGAGTTTGAACAAAGGGTAGGGTCGGCGTTAGCCGTCTTTAGTAAAGGAAGGGCCATTGCATGCTTACAGTCAGAGGGAACAATAGCCTTCTTTAAGAAGGAGTTAGGAAGCTCCATCATTATTTTGAGACAGGGTAGTTCAAGCTGCCGTAGAACTGGTATAGGAAGGAGATCACGGGGGGAACCTGATTTGATGCTACCTAAACACTGTCTAAGGGCCGTGATGTCTAATGGTAATCAAGCTTCCAGCTTGTTGGCAGGTTCTGTGATGCATGTGTCTCTGCATTTGAACGTGCTTGTTTCCTGAAGAAAAGTAGGTGGATATGAAATGGTGTTAGCTGTGTTATTACCATTCAGGGTTGCGTATATTGTTTCCACTTTGTGAATGCAGTACATATTTAAAGAGGAAAAACAAGGAGAAATAATGTTATTTCTCCTCGTTGCACCTCCCCAATGCCTCCCCTGGGGAGGTGCAGGCTTTTAATGCCTTCCCAGGTTTACAGCTTGTTGCATGCCATGGGTGTTATGTGGTATCACCCTCCGTAATGCCCATGGCGCTTCCCCATCGTAATGTGAGGCAACGCAGAGACTTGCGCTGCGTTGCCTCACACCATTTCTACAAGGCCATGAAAAGCCATGCAGGGTGGCTATAAATGGCGTTCTAGAAATGGTTAAGCTCTGTGGGCCACCAGAACAACACAAAATGTGGCGTTCCAGCGGCACACATAGCTTGTAAATAAGCCCCCCAGTGTCTTTATTTTGATATCATTTAATCCCAAACTTCAGAAAGTCCCAAAAACGGTAGAGCTGGAATCCCCTCAATAGTAAGCTAGAATGTGTTTGGGAAGGCCCAATTGGGCATATTACAAATGTCTCTGAGAGAAACACCCTTGTATGCTGCCCATGAATTAGAAACCGCTTGTTTAGCTTTTCTTTTGACTGAATCTAAAGGGGAAGCACCGCATAGATCATATGCAATAAAAACTATTTGCTTCACCCATCTACGTTAGGTAGAAGAGTTTGAACGAAACCCTCTGTTGGATGTCCCAAATGTAACAAATAGGAACTGCACTTTTTTGTACTCTGCTGAACGAGCTTTAATAAATAGACAAAGGTCTATGAAGGACTAACAAATGTAGAGAAACTTCTTCTTCCGAAGAAGGATGGGGAAAGAAAATGGTAATACTATTTCTTCTTTAAAATGAAAAGAAGCGACCAGGTTTAGGAGAAAATCTGGATCAGTCCTCAGCGAAACTTTGTCTGGGAAAAACCTAAGAATAGCTCTTCCACTAATAAAGCTCCAATTTCCCCAGTCCAACTACCAGACGGAATGGCAACCAGAAAAAACATATTGCGGGTAAAAAATGTTAAAGGCATCGGTTCCAGCGACTCCAACGTAGGACCCTGTACAGCCTTAAGGTCTTAAGGGCAGTCCTAGCAGGGAATGGGAGAGTGGATCAAGCCAGGCGTCTTTCGTGAAAAACATTTTAGTAGCCTAGCAACCAGGTTTTCAATCTCTACTACCTCTGACCCCTAAAAGCCCTAATTGCTGCTCATTGACTTTGTAACGTGGACACAGCAAGATCTAGTAAAAAAACATCTCTTAGAAAGTCTGAAATAAGGATAGGAAGTCTGGTAAAAGCAGAAAAACCCCTTGAACTACACCAACCTTCAAACTCTTTCCAGTTCCCGGACTAATTTCTAAGCGTGGAAGGCCGTCTGGACTGCTGAATTGTACCAGCCACCTCCTTAGAACACCATAACCTAGTTAGGCATGTCCTTTAAAGCTCCAAACTGCTAGTTTGAGTTACTCTAGGGAGTATTGTGATAGAACAGGAACCATTAATGGGGACTCTGGTATTGGAAAAAACGCCAAGGATTCTCCACTGCTAATCTGAGGAGGATGGTAAACCATGGTCTCCATGGCCCTTGAGGGCTACCAAAAGGACCTGGGCCCTCTCCTGAATTACCTTCCTGAGAACTTTGGGAATTAAAGCAACAGGCATGAATGCATAGTTTAGAGCCCTATTTCTCATACTAAAGATTTATTTATTTATTTTTAGTTTTATATAGCGCGTACTAGACCCTAGACATCGGGTATCAGAGCGCTTTACATAGCACTAGTTTTGTTACAGAAGGACACATTCATTTTTGTTAGGCAAGGGGAGACTCAGTTATTTGCCCAGAATCACAGGATGTTCAGCATCGTTGCGAGACTCGAATCCGGTTCCCCAGCTTCGAGCTAGACCGCTCTAGCCATAAGGCTACATACTCTCCCCAATTATTGAAGGGAGTCTGCACCCGACATCATTTCAAGTCAAGTTAAGTCAAGTTTATTTAGCTTAATATTATGCCGACATGGCAAAAAAAAGTTTACTATTTTTTTACATACAATACTTAACTTACATTTAAAGAAATACAATTTATCCAAAATTGATACATCACACTCCCATCCCCACACAAGAAAAATAAAACTTCTCCAAATTAAACTGACTTATTGATTAGACAACAGGATTTGCTGGAAATGACTACTGCTTGTGCTCTCAATCTTGTGCCTCCCTGGTGATTTATATATGCCTTGGCCACCTGTTTGGGTGTCCTTACTTTTACTGCCTGACTGTGAATGAAAGGAAGAAACACTTTCAAGAGCTCTGCAAATAGCTGCCAGCTCCCTCTAATTCGAAGAGTTCTTCCATTCTTTCTGAGACCAAGGCCCTAATGAGAATGGGTGTCCGAAACAGCTCCCCAATCCCATAAGGCTTGTATCTGTGGTGGTGATTTTTGGATCCGAAGCTGTCAGGGAGGGACCCCTGTATAGATTCTACAAAATCAGCCCCCAGCTCAAACCCTTCCATAAAGTCTCTGTTACTGGAATGAGCTCCTCATATTCTTGAGACCATGGATTCCAAAGGTCCAATAAGTGCTGGACTAGAGGGAACAAATTAAGTTGGGACCAAGGGAGAATCGCTAAACAAGATGACATCTCTCCCTGGACTCCCAAACATTTTCTTGCTGTTGCTGACTCCATCAACAGATTCTGCAGTCTCTGAGTCAATTTTATTTCCCTTTGCTCTAGAAGAAAAACCTTTGCTTCCTGTGTTTGAAAGACTGCACCTACATACTGTAAAGTCTGAAATACCCTTGGTGCCAAGGAGAGCCCAAAAGGCAAATCTCTAAACTGGTAATGATTCTCAGCCACACAAATATGCAGAAATCTTTGAAAGTGGGCATGAATAAAGAGATGCAAGTAAGTATCCAATAAATCACCATTAGATATTAAAGGAGAACAGATCTGTAAAATTACCATTTTGAAGGGTCTGTACTGCAGAAATCTGTTCAGCCTTTTGAGATCCAACATAGACCTGAAGGTTTTTAAACCAAAAATACTTTTGAATGACGGAAGAAGATTTGGGCTACTCAAGAGCTTCACCCATACCGAGATGGCTTCGAAGAAATACTTAGGCTGGTGGGTTCAAGTAATATACCTTGGATTATGCAGGTGAAAGCCACAATGGTGGAGATCGGGCTACCACCGTTGTGGAGTGCCCCAAGAGAAGTAAGGTTAGTCTCTAAGACAACATTAAATTAGCATATTGGCAGCATCAAGAGCCCTTAATACACTCAAATGCCCTGTACAGCTCTCTGATTGATGCTTCCTCTTAATTAAAAGATCATTCACTAGAGAAGATTTCATGGATGAGTTCAACCCCCCCCCCCCCACAAGTGAGGCATATGTTCCTGCTATTTCGTTATGGGACCCTACTCCTCCGTTCATTCACTAACAAATGGGTCATATCCCCTCTGGTGGATAAGCAGCTGTGCCCAGGTTGCGGGGCCTCTAAGGAGTCTCTAGAACATGTAATGTTGCTCTGCACAGCCTACTTAACTAGGAGGCATCATTGGATCCTACCACTCTGCCGGAATTTGGGGATTAGAGAATAAAAGTCTGCCCTAAGGATATTAAAAACCGAAAGTAGTAAACCATTGATTTTAGCACTCTCCCGCTACTTGTTGGCTATGTGGATACAACGGCCACATTTAGTGCCTTAAACCACTAAATATCTGGGGTTATTCTATTAATGAGTGTACACGCATCAAACGTGCATTTTGTATGTATTTATTTTGAATCCTTATTCTCTGTTCACACAACAATTTTAATATTGTTTTTAGGCTCATTTGATTTTAGACCAAGTATTTATTGCACTATGATTATTAATGTTTTATCATTGCTTATTTATGTGCTTTTATGGTCGTGGACTGAAATAAAGCTTGAACGAACGAACTATTGAATAACACCCCTTCCCCTATTCCTCCTGGGGAACAGGTATTATGAAATTTTCTTTCAGTAGATCCTCTACACTCTGAAACATAGCTTTCTGTTTTGAGGGTTGTGAGGAACTGGGGTGTCGAGAAAATATTCATCTGGCTGGTCCTGAAACTCTAACTTGGAACCTTGGCATACAAAGTCAAATACCCAGACATCTGATATTGATCTTTTCCAGATTGCAAAAACTGAAGAAGGTGAACTCTCACTGGTTCGGTGCAGTCAGGAATTTTGTTTTGAGAGGTTGACTGCCCCGCTGATTAAGACGAGGGTGAGGGACCCTGGTCACATCCCCCAAAAAGGCTGGAAAGAAGCTCTCAAACCTCTTTGGGAAGCAAATCCCCAATTACCAGAAAACACATGCCCACAGTAGAAACACTAGGAGGGGCTATTCATTTTCTGTCCTCTGCTGTTCTCTTTATCATCTCTCTCAACTGTGTTCCAAACAGTTTCATTCCAGTGAAAGGAAGATGGCTTAGCATTGTCTTTTGGGATACCTCATCTCTCCAGGAACACATCCAAATATGTCTTCTAGCTTAAATGACAGAAACTGAGTGAAAGCTAAAGCAGAAAGGAAATCAAAATAAATATCTGTCAAGACCCTGACATGCTGCTCCATAGCTGTAAGTCTCACTGTGCAGTCGGAACCTTCCTGGATATCCTCCGCTAGGGACTGAAAATCTTTTAAGAGGGATTTGGCTGTATAAGAATCATAAGTGTATGCTCTGATGGCAAAGTTTGACGCTGCATAAACCTTTTTACTGCTGTATCCACCTTCTTAACAACTCCATCTGAAGGGGATGCATCCTGTGAAATAATGGAACTGTGAGAGACTGAGGATTAGCCAAGAATAGCTTTTAATTCTAAAAATCCAACTTACAGATTCATCCTTTGGGAAACCCTGGTGGCTCTTGAAAAAGGTCAACGGACCTTTGCCACCATGTTAGAACGGAGCTAGAACAAAGACATAAACTTTGCATACCAATTCCAATTCCAATTCCAAAAATTCTTTATTTCGGCCACATGGGCCATAAAAGATGCAATAAAAAGCAGTACATACATTTAAAACACAGTATATACAATAAAAGAGGTCCTGCTAGGCCTGCATAAGGTACACGAACAAAGCAAGTAAATCAGGGGGACATTTTCTTCCTTATTATCCATGCTGCCATTAAAAATTTTGAAACCGCAAACACAATATGGCCCAGAGTGTTGGTCTTCATAACCCTGTAGGCCTGTGGGTACTTCCTAAAGCCCAAATTCCGGCACAAAGGAGCTATCCAGCGCCTCCTCGGGCTCCGGTAAGCATGACAACCAAACATTATGTGCAGATCATCTTCGTCGTGGGCTTTACAGCATGGGCAGAGTTTGTCACCCCCTGCAGACCATTTGTAAGTAAAAACTTTGGTAGGGAGTGTACCAAACCTCCATTGCAGGAACAATTTCCTCGCTAAAAGAGGAAAAATAAAATCCATAAAAGGTTCGAATACATACGAATTTTTGGATTCTAAAAAGCGTCCCGTCAGGGTGCCACTGTCATAAGCATTAACCATAACAGCAAGGTGTTTATTCTTATACAGCTGGGCAAGGGTTTTTCGCGAGATCCTTTGGCAGCCCTGAGCTGGTTCATCCCATAGGTCAGGCAGATTCAAGCTAGTCAGTTCCGATTTGATAAATGCCAGCCAGGGGATTTTGCTGTTGGTATTCAGCCTCATGACGTGAATGAGGTCCTGTCTGTAGTGATGCAGTTCCTCGGTGGTCCAAATCCGATGCCAGAACTTCACAGGCTTTGACAGAAGATCCTCGGCAATAGACGGAAGGCCCAGGTCAAGTCTTAAGGGGAGGAGTGGCGTACCTTGCGGGAGAGCAAGTAAACGCCTAAGAAAACAATTTTCCACCCCTGCCATGACCTTACCTGCCTTATGTCCCCAGAGCTCACTGCCATAAGAGGCTGCCGCCTTCGCTTGGGACCTGTAAGTTTCCAGAGCCGGGCTTACAGGCTTGAAGGAGGACTTATTGGCCACCTTCAGGAGTGCACCCGATAGCTGGGAGAGTTTAAGGCTAGATCTCGCTACCTGGGAGTCCCATGATAAATTTTCTTGCAATGATACCCCCAAATATATAAAGGTCGAGACCCTCTCCAGAGTGGTATCCCCCAGTGTCGGGTTGGGTCTGGTTTTGGTGGGGGGGTTGAAGATCATGAACTTGGTTTTTCCCGTGTTCACCTCCAACCCATGCTGACGGCAGAAAATGCCAAAACCGTCCACAATCCTCTGGATCCCCATTGGGGATTTGGAAAGCAGGAGGGTATCGTCGGCAAACATTATTGCCGGGACCCTCCTGCCTGCCAGGAGCGGGGCGTCATTGTCTTCAACAGCGTCAAGATGTTGAATGACGCTGTTAATGTACAGACAGAACAGGGTCGGGGCCAGGACACAGCCCTGTCTGACGCCACGACGGACCGGGAATTTGCCCGAGAGCTTACCATCCCTCCCACACCTTACTTGTGCAAAGTTGTTCTCATGCAACCTGATGATGATGCTAAGAAGGTGGGGGGGTACTCCTAGCTTTTCCAGAACCTCCCATAGCTTGCCTCTGGGGACGAGGTCAAAGGCTGACCTCAGGTCCACGAAGACCATGTACAAACGTCCGCCCTCCAGCGTGACCGTCTTCCAATATAGGAGAAGGAGGCGGAAAATTTGGTCCATGGTCGACGTGTTCTTCCTGAAGCCAGCCTGAAGGGGGCTCATGATGTCATTGTCCTCGACCCAATCTATGAGGTGGTTTAGAATGAGGCGCGCAAAAAGCTTTTGGGGGACATCAATTAGGCTTATGGGCCTGTAATTGGCGGGGAGCAGAGTAGATCCCTTCTTATGGATTGGTACAATCTCTGCCCCCAGCCATGACCCGGGGATTGGCATACCTCCTAAGATGGCATTAAAAAGAATAAGAAGGTATGGACCCCAGATATCCGGGTGATGCCTAAAGAGATCCCCGGGTAGCCTATCCAGGCCTGGCGCCTTCCCCAATGGTAAATGCTCCAGGGCAGATTCCACTTCCCCCAAGGATAATTCCATACCAGGAACCTGGGAGCCCAGAGGCACTTGCAGAGCTATATCAGGGCAGGAATCAATGTCCTGATAAAGTACCCCGAAGTAGGCCTCCCAGACTGCGGGTGCAATATTAGGTTCGGTTGCCTTAATGAGCTCCCCAGTCCCATTATTTACCATGGCCCACAATTTCCGGGAATCCCTGGCTTTTAGAGCATCATAAAGATCCTGCCAGTGGATCCAGTCCCACTCGGCCCTGGCAGTCACCATCACTGATTTGTAGTGTTTCCTGAGGTCACGTACCTTGTCCTTATTGGACCCCTCTTTTATTGCGGCGATAAGCTCGGATTTTGCTGCCCTGCAGGAGGAGGTATACCAGGTGGGAACATGGGTCTTTTTCTTTCGGGTTGGCACCACCGGGTAGAAGACCTCAGCCAGATCCCTCACTAGGTCCTGATGTATATTACCCAGTTTCTCATTGAATTCTGGGATCCTTAGCTCAGCCAGAAGTACATCCACCTCCATAAACCTTGGGAGTGCCAGCTCATAGAGCTTAGTGATAGCCTCTTCTGAGCTAACCAGCTTCCCCCACTTGACCCGGCGCCTATTTGTCGAGAGGCGCAATTCCCCCAGGTCTTCCCCTTGCTCTACTGGGGATACAACCGCCGAGGGTAGAGGGCTCTGGATGTTTAGACAAAGGGCATTATGATCACTATCTGCCCTATTTATCACCCCAAAGTCAAGTACTTTTGGCCAAAGTGTAATATCCACCATGATGTAATCTAGCCTCGACTCATGGCCCCTTCTGTTGAAAGTGCACACCAAGGGGGTATTGGAAGGAGTACGACCATTACACGCCCTCAGTGCGCAATTCAAGGTAAGGGACATGAGTTGGAGTGCTAGAGGAGACCAGGCTTTGGGGTGGGGAGAAGACGAGGGTGGCACCCCCCAGTAGTCATCCTCGGCCGTAAGGGCACCATCCAGTAACCCTTCCAGAGGTTCAAAGTGGCAATTGAAGTCTCCTCCAAGCACCACCTTGAGGTCTCCCGGGAGTTGGCCCAGGAAAGAGGACAGATCGTTTATGGTTGGTGATTCATTTGACGAGGCTACTGGACGCGAGTAGACGTTAACAATGGCCCATGCTGGTTTGTCGGGCCATGTAAGCCGAACACACAGGATGTCCAGCGAAGACGTATGGAGCTGCTCCGCCTGGCACCCAGTGTGACTCGCAATCCAGATTGCCAGGCCACCCGATGGCCTCCCCCTCCCACTCCATTTGGCGGGGATTTCAAATACGTCGAACCCTCTCCTAGACTGGGTATCCCTAGCCCATGTTTCTTGAAGGAGGAGGATGTCACTGCCAGCTACTAGCTGATCCCACTCCGGTGTACCCTCCTTGTTTGCAATTCCCGCCACATTCCATGAGAGAATTCTCAACCCCTGATCCGGTGGCAGGCTACCTTGGCCTCCGGAAGATGGTTGCACGGCGGCCAAGGATAAATTAGTAGCTTGGGGGCAGTTGGAACAAACCATGCTGGCGGAATGCTCGGCCAAGTCCGCCACCCCAGGTTGCAGAATGTGGGCAGGGCTGGTAATAGTGGAGGGTCCCAGTTGTCCCGAACTATCAGCCGTATCAGCCAAATCAGGCATTCGCTCTGTGGCGTTATCATGCCGCATAGGGTCAGTCACAGGGGGTCTACCCGAACCCACCAGGCTTTGCACCAGCTCATCCATCTTCTTCCCCGAATCGGAAAAAATTTCCCTGGCTTGTGGTCAGTCGACCTGATCCAAGCAGGAAAATCTATTGGGATGAATAAAATTGGTCTGGGCAGGTGGTAAATAATGCCTCGGTCTGTACCGCGAGCCATCCACAGCAAAGCCTACTCTAGTCCACCCCTTCTTGCTCCCTGTCAGCGTGTTGCTGTCACTAGGGTAGAAATATGAAAGGGGTACTAACTCAATATTGGACCTGTCAGGCCTTACAAGCCAGTTGCAGATGTAGTTTGCAACATTTGGGCTTTTGAAGCTTAGGATGATACAATCCCCTATCCTATTCTTTGGGGTGGGGCCAATCCATGGAATCCTCCTTACCATCAGGACCTCGCCTTTCAGGTTCGGAGGCAGCGGCCTATTAATACTAAGCCAACTAATAACCTTATTGCGTAAGGAATCCTGGGTCTCCCTTGTACCATCGGTTAACTCAGGAACTCCTACCATAATTGCCGTATAAGGGACCGCTTCTGGAGGCAAGTTAACCACCCTGCGCCTATCGGGCGGGGGAGCGATACCACCAGTCGGGGCATTGGTGGCACTCGCTACCCCCCCCGGTCGCTGCGCAGGAGGCAGCTTGGATCTCCTAGGGGCCGGGACAGGAGGCCCAGGCGCTAGAGGTAACAAGGGGCGCGCCTGAGAAGCAGGCGCACCGATTGTGCTCGGCGGTACCCCAATGGGGGCCTTGGGCATTACAGAAGACAGTGGTCTATTCCCATGTGGATCCCCGTTGGCTATTGGATCGTTTGTACCTGACCCAGGATTTTTCCCAGTGTGGCTATTTCCCAGGGACTGAAGTTGGTTCTCTATAGCATCCAATCTAACTACAATGGGGGTTAGCAAATTTTTAATGATAGCTGTGAGTGAATTAATTATTGAGTCTACACTGTTTGAAGTTACCCCCCCAAAAATAAATGGGCCCGGCGGCAAAGGTAGTGACACCGGGGCTGGAGAGCCCCCGGGATCTACCCTAGACCCCGCAACAATGAGGTCAGGGGAAAGCGAGATGTCTGTGCTATCTTCATAAGATGATTCAACAATATCCACTCTTGCCCTTTTTGCCCCCTTTGCTTCCCTGGACCTTTTCCTTTTAGAAGGATGTTCCCCCCCACTAACTGCAGGCTCTAGAGACAATACGCCCTGACCCGCTTCAAGCGTGTCTATTCCCATATTGTCCGTCATGGGGGAATGGTCAGAAATCCCAGGTGGGCGGGGGGAATTCCTATCCCTCTGTGTTAATGGGGTTCTTAGTTGCTGGAGGACCGACTCAATAGTCTGGTCTATACTGTCCAGTAGTGACATGTGAGTAACATCCGGGGGATTCGGTGTACTAGCATCTGTTGAGAGGGTTTCCCCATGGTCCAGAGACACACTTTCAGGGCCCATCAGGAGGGGAGAGTCTGTAGATAAACGACAAGTACTAATTTGAGAGCTCGCTTTTGGAACAAATTTCTCCAGAGTACTTGAGCCTTGTTGGACAGACTTACTCCGTAAGGATCTGGACGCCATTGTTGGGTAAGTTAAAGACGGGCAAGAGCGGGGAGCGTTAGAGGGGTGGGCCGGTCCGGTCTCTTCCGGCCTCTAACGGCCTAAAACGGCCCGCCCTTTGCCCGGGCTTAGCCCCGCGCTTAGACCCGCGCGCGTCCCGCGTGCGCGTTACTGGGCGGGGCTAAGTAAGGAGGAAGGGGGGAGGGCGGGAAGAGCCGCAGGTGCGCTGGTGTCCTGAGCGCTACTCCTGCTGGGACTCGCAGTCCCGCCCTCGCAGTAGACAGAGCCCCTTACAGTCCTGGGCGACCAAGTGTTCAGCGAAGCGCTAGTTGCAGCTTTCACCCGCCTTCAGAGAGGACTCCTGAAACGCTCTCACCAACTCCAGCAACGATTGGCACCCGCGGAGCGGGGGCCGCGAGCAGTGTTTTATTGGCAGCAAGGGAGGGAGGAGGGGGGAGGGCGGGAAGAGCCGCAGGTGCGCTGGTGTCCTGAGCGCTACTCCTGCTGGGACTCGCAGTCCCGCCCTCGCAGTAGACAGAGCCCCTTACAGTCCTGGGCGACCAAGTGTTCAGCGAAGCGCTAGTTGCAGCTTTCACCCGCCTTCAGAGAGGACTCCTGAAACGCTCTCACCAACTCCAGCAACGAGCGGCACCCGCGGAGCGGGGGCCGCGAGCAGTGTTTTATTGGCAGCAAGGGAGGGAGGAGGGGGGAGGGCGGGAAGAGCCGCAGGTGCGCTGGTGTCCTGAGCGCTACTCCTGCTGGGACTCGCAGTCCCGCCCTCGCAGTAGACAGAGCCCCTTACAGTCCTGGGCGACCAAGTGTTCAGCGAAGCGCTAGTTGCAGCTTTCACCCGCCTTCAGAGAGGACTCCTGAAACGCTCTCACCAACTCCAGCAACGAGCGGCACCCGCGGAGCGGGGGCCGCGAGCAGTGTTTTATTGGCAGCAAGGGAGGGAGGAGGGGGGAGGGCGGGAAGAGCCGCAGGTGCGCTGGTGTCCTGAGCGCTACTCCTGCTGGGACTCGCAGTCCCGCCCTCGCAGTAGACAGAGCCCCTTACAGTCCTGGGCGACCAAGTGTTCAGCGAAGCGCTAGTTGCAGCTTTCACCCGCCTTCAGAGAGGACTCCTGAAACGCTCTCACCAACTCCAGCAACGAGCGGCACCCGCGGAGCGGGGGCCGCGAGCAGTGTTTTATTGGCAGCAAGGGAGGGAGGAGGGGGAGGGCGGGAAGAGCCGCAGGTGCGCTGGTGTCCTGAGCGCTACTCCTGCTGGGACTCGCAGTCCCGCCCTCGCAGTAGACAGAGCCCCTTACAGTCCTGGGCGACCAAGTGTTCAGCGAAGCGCTAGTTGCAGCTTTCACCCGCCTTCAGAGAGGACTCCTGAAACGCTCTCACCAACTCCAGCAACGAGCGGCACCCGCGGAGCGGGGGCCGCGAGCAGTGTTTTATTGGCAGCAAGGGAGGGAGGAGGGGGGAGGGCGGGAAGAGCCGCAGGTGCGCTGGTGTCCTGAGCGCTACTCCTGCTGGGACTCGCAGTCCCGCCCTCGCAGTAGACAGAGCCCCTTACAGTCCTGGGCGACCAAGTGTTCAGCGAAGCGCTAGTTGCAGCTTTCACCCGCCTTCAGAGAGGACTCCTGAAACGCTCTCACCAACTCCAGCAACGAGCGGCACCCGCGGAGCGGGGGCCGCGAGCAGTGTTTTATTGGCAGCAAGGGAGGGAGGAGGGGGGAGGGCGGGAAGAGCCGCAGGTGCGCTGGTGTCCTGAGCGCTACTCCTGCTGGGACTCGCAGTCCCGCCCTCGCAGTAGACAGAGCCCCTTACAGTCCTGGGCGACCAAGTGTTCAGCGAAGCGCTAGTTGCAGCTTTCACCCGCCTTCAGAGAGGACTCCTGAAACGCTCTCACCAACTCCAGCAACGAGCGGCACTTTGCATACATCTTCCATGGTCAGATTAATGTTCAGTCAATAATGAGATTGTAACGTCCACGGGAACTGCTCAGGATCCGGGTGATGCACAAAGGGGTTCACCTCTTGACATCCCCAACTCTGACCCAAACGTGCACAGAATAATGAGGCGATCAAGCAAGGGTAAGGAATTGGGGTAGGAACAGCAGGGAATGGGAAACCTGCAAACAGAGAACACAAGAATTAATACAGTACCATAACACTGACTACTCTCATAGAGTCTCACTAAGGTGAATAATACCTGAAACAAGTTCACAGGGCCATTGTGTTCCTCTCCATAACCAGTAGTGATACAACTCTCAAACTGGATGAAAGGATACCTACAACAACAAAACATAAGCAGATTACTACTCCACTCACATATTAGGAAACCAAGTGTTACACATAGGTACCCTTCTTTCATAATCCCAAAAGAGGGAAGAAAAGAAAACAGAAAAAAGAAAAAAGAACGAGATGTGGCTCTCTTAACGTTCCTAAATTCAAAGCTGCAGCAATACAGTCACTAGAATCCTTAATCCTTTGGCAATAAGAAAATGCCAATGTGTAATAGTATCCTATGCAGTAAGCATGGAAGGAACCACACAGAGCCAATGCCACTTCTTGTCTCTTAATCCAGATCAAACAATAAATCAATAACCTCCTTGGTTATAATAAGGAAAACCAAATAAAACGCCTATAATAACTGCAGCAGTGTAAATGAAATCGGTGGTACCGGAAACCAGCCTTTGACACCATAGGATTGTACCTTGTTTTTCCGCAACACGCGGAAGCGCCGGATCACCAAATCCAATCCTGACAAGAAGTGCTACTCGAGCCCGAGCAGCACAGGGATCAAAGCTGCCGCTGGATCTTTTCTTTTCTCCAGATCTAGGATGGAACACAGACACCAAAAATGCTCTCAGAGCGAGAGAGGACCACTCGTTGTCAGCCGCCATTAAAGTCGCTGACTCCTGTCTCCTCAACTTGTCCCAGAATGGTTCCCGGATATAAACTGCTCTCCCAGTCAGAGCTTGCGGATCTCAGTCTATTGAAGAAGAAAGCCAAAAAAACGCTTGACATGAACATGTCTTCATCCTGGAACAGAACTCTTGGGCAACAAACTCCTCTCGGAACAGCAGAATCCGAAGGGAGAATCCGGGTCCTGTGCAGCTGCACAGTTTCACGTTCTCCATCAAACAAGAATTACGCATGCTGCCCGGTGTGCATCGGTAAGTGATATACACTGTTGCCCCTCCCAGAATGGAAGCCTCCTGGGAGTTGAAGTTCTCTGCTGATGCCCCTAGAACGGTAATGAAGGTGCAACCGGTCAATGCCTGACAGAGAGGTTGATGAAGTTTCAACACCTTTATTTATCTTAAAGGATTAGTACTGATTTCGTCATCTTTATTCAGATTAGTTGTTTTATAGAAGTATCAACAAAAGGTTGATTAGAGACAGCATAAATCAATATAGAGTGTTCCAGATAATGGTAGCCCGCCTGTGGAATTTCTTTTGTGTCAGTTGTATCAATAGATAAAAGCCAAAAAGGATCAGGAGAAGCTCCAACTATATGCCTCTTGTGCCCCACTGAAAGTACAGACAGAAAATTAAACATTTTGTTTTAAGAAACGAATCAATATAATTTCATAAACCTGTTATATGTGGCATTTTTTTTCCTACCACACTTTCTATGAAATTCAGTCTGACCATAAATGTCATCCTGTACAAACCCAATCTTCATAACCCTTCAATGCACCAAGTAGAATGAGGCCAGTAGGCTGAAATATACATTATCCCAACTACTCATTTACAGAACACTCATAATATCCTATCTTTAGCATGCCTGTCCCTGTTTTCCCACCTTACCTTAATCCTCCAAACGGGATAAAGAAGTCCGTCTGTTATCGCTTTTAGATACCCTTCTCCAATAGACTTACCTTTAGTTCATTGTCCTGATGCTAGAGAGTAAATAGCTTATTTAGTTGTTCTTTTCTAACCGCCACCATCTCTATACCCGGAACTCCTCTGAGTCAACAGATAGTGGTAACCTGTTCCAGGATTAACATCATATGGTTCGCTCCCTGTTCTCTATCTTAACTTCAAGCAACTCTACCTATATCATAATGACCTGAGTTATATCGAAAACATCTTACATTCAATATTATTACCCCCAAAACTACAATGACACTATATATTATAGGCAGATTGCAATTTATTTATTCATATCCTGACATATCATTTTTTTAATGTCCTGCGATGTTTGCCCATCTGCCACGACCTACTGTTCTGCTTCAACCGTGTGTTGAGATGTGTAATGATGGATGGCAGAAACTGGTAAGTCTTTAACAAGATAATTTTCCAAATAAATAACTATAATTTTCTCTCCATAAGTGTGTGGGTGTGCTGTAAGAATTGAAATTAAAATAATAATAATATTATTATAAATCTCTTTTATTATCTAGTGTATACATGTTGCATATATAACAGGGAATTTGAAAGTGTGAACTTATAAGGTTCATATTGCTTCTGTTATATCACTAAAATTATTCTTCAATGTTTCATACTTGTTAGTAAGTACATTTATTTTTTCCCTTTCTTTACATTCATGTCCTTTTGATTATATTTGAATATATTTTTTTTATTACCATTTTATTGAGCAGTAATGTGTAGACATACAAACACTTCAGTAAACAAATTTCAACCATGATTACATCTTCTAGTCCAGTTATCCATACCATTCCAATAAATACATCATCAATAAACAGCATCTACGTTTCAAGGGGCTTATTTATCAAGCCCTTTTCCCATTCGCAAACAGGCCAATTCTCAGAATCAGCCCGTTTGCGAACAGGAAAATGCCTTTTGGGATGTATCATCCCAAAAGGGCATTGCAAATGAGAGAATCACGAAATGTGTGATTCTCTATTTTGCAATTGCATTTAAGAAATCTCAAATTGCGATTCCTTAAATGCAATCTCGCAAATTACCACCAACTTCAAGTTGGTGGTAATTTGCGATTTCTTTAAAAAAAATGAACTTTTGTGCATTTTTCAAAGTGCCATGTAGAGCACATACATGCCCTTAGGGAATGTAGGTGCGCCACATGTGTACACATACATATTTCAGGGGTGCAACAGGGTGTCCTTTTGGCACCCTTGCAACCTTGAAATTGCATTCCCAATTAGCGATTCTCTAATTAGTAATCGCAAATTGAGAATGTCTTCCTATTCATTCCTATGAGCCTCCTAGCCCATAGGAATGAATGGGAAGGTAGTCCTTATGTGCGAATCTCAATTTGCGATTCGCACATAAGGAATATGTAGGAGTTGCTGAATATTTAGCGAATCCTACATACATTGCATTTTTCAATTCTTTAATTGCAATTCTCTAAAAATCGTAATTTTAGAATAGCAAAAGTCTTTTTTGATTCATATGCCCCCAAATCACATATTAGCCACAAGAAAAAAATAAATAGCAAGCATTAGTAGCAAGCATTAAAATGCTAACTCAAATAAAACATTTTTACAGTGCAACAGGTGAATAAGGTGCTTTTACTTTCTCAAAGGGGAAAGGTTTAAAAAAAATCAAAAAGTGCAACATGCTAAAAAGTGACTCATGCTCATGGTATATCTTCAGCGAATTTAAATAGCTAAACACAAACCACTTAAATTTAAACTGTATACTATTTCAGTCTCTGACCAGCCAAATATAAATTGTGAATGTTAAGACTAGTAAGCTTCTATATGCCCTGAAATCCCTGGAAAGAACTTATAACAGTTAATCTATTCCTATTTAAAGTTCTTTGGCGTAGTAAAAGTGATAAAATAGCCTTTATTCTAAACCGAGATTTCACTTCAAAATATCCACAAAAACACAAACCTAAGGGGCATATTTACAACAGAATGGCGGAGCGTGGCGTTAAGGCATAATACACCCCTGCGTTTTCCCAAACACTTGTACTTAATTGAGCTGCCTAGCGCCAATGCAGGCACCCTTGAACCATAGGGCAGCGGTGCCTGCATTGAGGGAATGGTTGTTTATGTGCAGGAAGGTGTCCCTTCCTGCAAACAAACAATCACTAATAGTGTTTTGTAACTCCTTTGTCAACTCCTATGTCTGCTACATTGTGCAGCAGAAATAAAAGTTGCAAATCGTCATTTTTAAAATGATTGTTTATGTGCAGGAAGGGACACCTTCCTGCACATAAACAATCATTCATGGCGATTTGACGTTCCTATGTGTGCTGCACAATGCAGCACACACAGAGACAGCAAAAACATGTTAAGACAAAGTTATTTTTGGTCTTAATTTTGGCGCTGCACCATATGTCCGTCACCCTTGTAAAGAGGGGGCAGAGTCAAAATCAATGGGTGTTGCGGCCGAACTCCCACCACAACTCCCATTGCCCGCCTCTTTCATGCTAAGTATAGGATGAAAGGGCCTTATTTACAAGGCGGTGTTAAGCCATGTTAAATGGCTTAAACCAGCGGTAAATAAGGCAGAGGGTTTATCACCACAGGAACATCACAAAAAGTGACATTCCTGTGGCGATAAGCCCCTAAGATTCCCGAACCAACTACTTAACAAAGTGTGTTGTGCTCAGAACAATCGCAAGCCCTCCACATTGCAAATTGTATTTTTCAAACTCTAATTTTGACATGCATATCAATATTCAAATGATCTACTTCACGTCATCTTCATAGGCAAATGTTCCATAAAGGGTACATCTTTTGATTTCCATTGTTGTAATATCAAGGATTGATCAACAACCATGGCAATACAAATAAAATATTGGGCATATGTTTGTATTGTGCATCGGTGGCGTAAATACCCACATAATACTAAAGTTTCCTCAGGTCTAATCGTGGTTCCAATAATTAATTTATTTACTTATTTTATTTATTTTAGGATTTATAGACCGCGTAGCTGCCACAGCGACGAGGCGTCCCAGCGCTATCAGAACCCCAAAGGACCAGAGCCAGTTAGTGAATGACAACAGATAAAACTATTTGCAGGGAAAGAGCCAGGTCTTTAAGATTTTACAGAATGCCAAGTGATTTGACATTACTCTCATGGAGAAAGGGATTGAATTTCAGAGTTTTGCGGCCAGATAACCAAAGGAACGACCACCGGCCCTCGCTCTCCAGATGAGTGCGACGCGGACCAAAGCAAGGTCGGCAGACCGATGGAGGCAGCCCGGCTCGTAGTACTCCAACAGATGGAATAGCCCTGGCGGAGCCTGTCGTGACAGAATCTTGTGAGAGTAACAAAGCGCCTTGAACTCAATACGCCGATCAACTGGCAGCCAGTGGAGTCTAGGAAGCACCTGGGCAACTGAGTGCGATCTAGGCAGAGCAACCAAAAGCCGAGCGGCCGCGTTCTGAACCCTCTGAAGGCGTTTAATGCTCGCTTTGTTGGCGCCAAAGTAGAGACAGTTAGCATAGTCCAGTCTGGACACGATGGATGCCTGGATGATTGTCTGTTTCACCACCAAGCAGTGGTCTGAGACCACGTAAGAGTCTAAAGCAGGTCCCTGCGACAGCCTTCGACTGTTTATCAAAGGACAGATTACTATCGAACCATACGCCCAGGTTTTTCACTGCCTCTTTAGGGCAAGGAGCGGGCTTGAGGCGATCCGGCCAGCACTGGTCGGACCACAGCTCACGATCCCTGCCAAAGAGGAGAATCTCAGACTTGCTGGCGTTCAACTGTAAACAGTTAGCCACCATCCAGTCTGAGATGGCCAAGAGGTCGTCCTTAAACTTGCCCAAGTTGTTGTAGCACTTCTTCGAGAAAGCAAACACCAATTGGGTGTCATCGGCGTAAGACACCAGGGACAGCCCCCTGCTCTTAGCCACCTCTGCCAAGGGTCTGACGTACAAGTTGAACAGGAGGGACTCAAAACGGAGCCCTACCTCTTGAAATGTCTCCACCCAGAAACCAGAAAAGTTTTGTTTGGCTTTTAAAAAACTGCGTGGAATTGCTGTGCACATCATATGGAGAGCTGCAGGAGTATAGTACGGTAGCCATCTTGAAAAGAATGCCATTCTTTTAAAGTTAGCTACCCTAAGGAATTTAGCCCTCATATCTGAGATAATCTGCCATTCACCTGGCGTAAACCTACAACTGGTATTCTTATACACTTTATCTCAAATTTGGGAATCAATACCTAAGATGAATTCTGGTGTAAAACACTAAACCAGTTTCCAACCCTAACCAATTTATTCTTAGCCAACAACTTCATCACTGTTTGTTCCCATCAACCATTTCTGAAAATGTGCTGCCAAAAGACTTGATATCTGCATGAAACAAAAAAAAAAGCAGCCAAATGTCTTCTTCAAACTGTAATAAGATTTTCGCTCAGGTTTTTCTTCTTTGGCTAGTGATGAAATCACCAATTAAACAAAACTCCTTGTCAATCCACATTTCCAAACTTAGATTTCAAGATGGCGATACCCTTATATTGACAATCCTTCAGGAATGTAAATGCATTAAACAGAGGGACTCTCCATAACCTAAATAATTGTTTAATATGAGCCTCCATGGAATTTAACACTTTATATGTAATATTTTTTGGAAGCTTATCAATTTTTTAAAAATGCCGGCAAACTTTTTTCAGATTCTTTCAACATCTGACTCAATAAAAAATTATGAAAAGATTCCATTTCATAAATGATACTGATGACATGGTCTAGAAGAGATGCCTGATAATAAACCTGTAGGTGGGGTATGACCAGTCCTCCCTGATCTATATTTAAATGGAATGCTGGAAGTTGAACCCTGGAATGTTTATTATGCCATATGAATTTCATTAAAAGGGAATCAACTTCTTTAAAGTAACAGGTATTGATTTGTATTGGGACATTAGCAAAAAGAAATAGGAACAATGGTAAAATCGAGATTTAAAAAAAGAAATATAGCCCATGAGAGATGAAGGAAGCAAAGTCCATCTATTCAACAACTCTTTTACTTTTTTAATGTGACAGTATAATTGAGATTAAAGAAATCTGCAAGGTTGGGCATTACAACAATCGCCCAGGTAATGCACTGGACGATGGGGAACAAACTGTTTCTGAAGATATTGAGGTAGATCAATTGCATACGCATTACACAGTCGATCAGTAGACCCTCAATGACTATATGGGAAACCACCTATTGCCTCAAATTAATGTATATGTTCAGCCTAGGGTGAGATGCAGATGACAATTCGATATTATTAGCTGACCAGACCTGGTTAGAGGAAACCAGAGGGTTTATTAAAGAATTTTCTCAAATATATCAGAATACGGCCTCTGATTTTGTTGTTTAGGTAGCCTTCAAAGCAACGTTTAGGGGGCAAATGATTGCTTATAAATCAAAATGAAACAGAGTATGTTCCTCAAGGCTAGTGAAGTTGGCCATTGAATCTCTAGATTCTAACTCAGATTATCACATCGTGGGGGAATGGATACGTTAACAGTAGCAACAGAAAATCTTAGGGATTTTATTTTGGCTGAAGAAATCTGCAATCAAAGAACATTTCAGCAAGAAACATAAGAAGAGAGCCAGCGGATTGATAAAACTTGGTGCTTGGGCTTTCAAGATTACAAAGCACAATAATTCAAGTGTCGAGATTCTTAATCCAGTTGCTAAAGTGTAAACATCTAAAAGGGATGAAAATGCAGAGATCTTCTTACATCATATAAAGATCTCTATGAGAAAAGAGATCATATTTACCCTGTTAAACTCAAGCAATATTTTAGTTCACTTGGATTAACTACCTTGATGGATATTCAAAAATAGTCTATTGGCAAAAATAACCAAATGAGATTCACAACATATGTGGTAGAACACGCACAGCTTATTTAGAAATGTTCTTTAAATTGATGCATTGTAGCGTGCTTCAAGGGTTTCGCTCTCTGATCTGTGAGTGTGACAAATTGTAAATGCAGGTAGCATCCCCTAGATTAGGGGGCCTCCCCCTGAGCACAGCCAAGGACCCCAATGGGCTGAGTGAGGAATCTAAAAGATGCAGTGGTTTGTAATAACGTGTAATCTCAAGTCTTCTGTGAGTTTATATCATGGTGAGACTTTTATTCTATCATCAATATTTCGTCCTTCATTTCAAATACAGATGCATTCATCATGGATGATTACATCTCACATCATTTGAAACGAGTCTCCCATTCATTTCGGGCATCAGCAAGGCCCTTCGTCAGGGGAGAAAGTCTGCAAAATGAACATGGCAAAGAAAACATGAGGAAACCACTCCTGGAAGATCAAATGAAAAACTAAACCCGTCAACGTGGTGAACTGTGTGCCTTCAATGACAGTGGTGAAAAATCCTATGAACTACAATGATACCAAGCAGATGGTGAAAGAAAAAGATTGCTGTTTGTGCCTTACTCTGACTAGGATTATGGTTGCTTTTTTACCAGACTCACACCTCAGTTCACTGAGGTGTGAACCCAGGGCGTTATTTGTGAGCCCCTGCGTCACTTTTGCGCCTCCGTTGCAACACTTTTGTGATGCAGTGGCAGCATCAAATATGCGCCACGTTGCGCCCTATTTACAAAGTAACACATTTGCATCAGGCATAGTGTAAGCAGGGTGGGCATTCCTCTGCATCAAAGCTTCCTAGAAGTGGTGCATTGAAATCTGTAGGATTTCAGTGTGCTACTTCTAGGACGCCATTGCATGAAAACCTTACGCCTGCCTCATGGCAGGCGTAAGACTGACGCAGGCCCTTTCACATGGGGTTGTCCCATGTGAAAGGAACATTGCAGGAGTTACGTCACCCTTCCGACACAACTCCAGCAATGCATCAGTTTTGCGCCGAAAGATGTGTCAGGAATACTGAAGTATCTGTCATTCCTTGAGACATGATGCGTCATACAGTAAATACGATGCTACAACCATGTCTCAAAAAGGTTGCAGTAAAAACTGTTGCATCGCTGTTTTCAAGCAGCGATTCAACAGTTTTTATAAATAAGGCCCAATTTTTTAATAGTCCCAAAGAAGAGCTAATGTTAAAAACAAAAGTTTAAAGTCCCACTGAAATCTAAAGTCAGTCCCCCAACCCAAATATTATGCTATTTTAATTTACCCCGCACTCGAATCACCCCTGAATGGATATCTTGGCACGGGGCCAGGACATATGAACAGGCTGAAAGAGTACTTAAAATAGGTAGGTCTCAAGCTCTTTCCTGAAGAGGAGTAATTTTCACAGAAGCATAATTGCGTAGGCAAATTATTCCGGAGATGAGAGGCAAAAAGGAAGGAGAAAGATCTGCAGACTGCTCTAATCTTCTTAAACCTAAGGACTTTGTGCAAGGCAATATCACATGATCTTAGAAGTCTCAAAGGAGTGTAGAGCAGATGTTTTGAGGCTAAGCAAGTGGGACCTTGCCCATGGAGAGCGCGGTGGGTTAGACAGCATATCTTAAAAGTAATTCTCTTTCTTTCCGGTAGCCAATGTAGGGACAGAAAAAGGGGGGCTGTTGCCGTGCCCAGGGGGAGGTTACATATGAGATGTGTGGAGTTATTCTGAACAACCTGAAGTTTAGAGAGCAGATTTTCATTTATGGAGGCCAAAAGTGAGTTGCCGTAATCCAGACAGCTAATAACCAGGGACTAGACAAGAGTTTTCCTTGATGATGAGTGGTAATAAAGGAAAAAGTCTTCTCAGCAGACGTAACATATGAAAGCAAGAGCTGGTAATGGCTGAGGTGTGTTGTATCATAGAGAGAGATTGGCCCAGGTGGACTCCCAGGTTTTTTATCACTAACTTCGGTACAGGAACAGGACCCAGCTCTTATGGCCACCAGTCAAGAGCCCAGAGAAGTTGGGCTTGTCTGAATAACATAATTTGTGTTCTAGAGGGGTTAAACTGAAGTCTGTTTTCCAACATCCAAGTTGCTATGGCTTTCATCCCGGAACAGAAGGAAGCTTTAGATTTAGATTATGCCCAAATCAAAAAAGCAGCTGCGTGCCATCCACATATGAGATAATCTCAAACCCAAAAACTCTGACTAGCTTAGAGAGGGGGGCCATATTGATATTAAAAAGCATCGGGCTAAGACAGGAGCCCTGAGGAAACCCCCAGTCAAGTAACATAGTTCTGGACTTGCAAGGACGCAGGATGGCGTTTGGGTTGTCTTTGACAATAAGTCCACTAACCATTTATAAGCCATACCATGAATCCCAATCTCTAGTAGTCTGTCAAGATGTAGTGGATGAAACACTGTATCAAATGCTGCTGGCAGATCTAGCAGAAACAACATTGTAGGTACATTGGCATCAAGGGAGCATTTGACATGGTCACTGACTGCAAGCAAGGCTGTCTCAGTACTGTGAAGTGGTCTGTAGCCACACAGAGAATGATCAAATAAGCTGTTAGATTCAAGGTAGGTTGTCAGTTGTTGGTTAATGTATTTTTCCAGTAACTTAGCCTGCAGAGCAAGAAGCAAAATGGGTTGGTAGTTAGCAAGATCAGTAGAGACTAAATTGGACTTTTTAAATAAAAGGCCTGATCAAGGCCGACTTCCAGTCTAAAGGGACTTTCCCAGTAGTTATTGATAGATTAATTAAGGAGCACATTTTGCCGGGCCATTTCACAAGCAATGTTCGACAGAACTCTGGGAGAACAAACGTCTGTAAGTGAGCGGATTTCGCAGACCTATAAGATTATTGGTCATTTCAGGGGAAATTTCTTTGAAATTACCTTCATTGATGGTTGGGTCAGTAAGAGGAATACGGACTACATGCCTCTCATGGGGCTCAGCAATGATGGTAGAGAAGTCTTCTTGATTTTATCATCAAAATGATCTGCCGGAGCTCTGCAAAGTGATTGTGACGGATTGGGTTGTGGAGAGCAGGTTGCTGGATTTATGAAGGAGTTGAGTATTTTAAAAAGTGTTTTAGATGAGTGAGTCAGTGTTGCTATTCTGAGTTGGGGCAAATATTCCTGGTCATACACTTGCTCAGACTTAATAACAAGAATTAACTCCCTCTCTGACACAGGCAGTTGGGCTCCATAGCAGGACTCAATACCAACTGAGTGACTTGAGGCACTGGCTTAGGAGTGGGAACAGCAGGGACAGACATACTGGAAAAGCTATAACAGTGGGTGGGGGAAAGATGAGTGACTAGACAAAGCATTATGCCTGCCGTCCAGGAGGTCACAATGGTCACAAAGAGAATACAATGTTCCCAATGCTGATCAGCTTGTACATCTTGGGTTTCCCTCAACTCTCTAACCATCTCTCTGTCATCCTGAGAGAGCGCTTGCAGACCAGCATTCACCTTACTCATGTCCACCTGGAAAGTAGCCACGGTAACATGCACTGGGGCTCGAGGGCTCACCATGCGAGGGCTCGAGGGTTACTGGGGAGAAAGCTACACTTGGCCACTGATCTTCTTGGTGTTTTTCCACCAGAATATTGTTTTCGGAATAACGTGCTACCCTATCATTGTGATTTATTAGAACAACAACGGTCCCATGCTTACAAGTTATATGCGAAACAATAAATATAGACAGAATCAGTTCTATATTTGGAGCGACATATCCAGCCGGACAGAGGTCTTCAAATTTACTCAATGAACAAATAATTCATACAGAAGGAATACCTTCAACAAATCACCAGTGTGGGGCACAAGCCTGTACCCAGACACTATCAGATCAAATACAGAAGGTGATAAAGAACAAGAAAAGGGCTTTTGAAGGCAAAAGTAACGTTTTCTGTTAAAAGTTCAAATGTACAGAAATATCAAAACGGCACTATTACATATACATCACATATAAATCAAGTTTTGTATAAGGTGCAAGGCAGGTCGACGGCGTTTTGGTCCCACTACTTAATCATGGGGACCATCATCAGGACATTTAATAAATGCCTTAACGTTTTTAAGCCTCTAAATGCCTAAAGAAGGGAGTAAGAGAGAAAGGCATATGTACATTTAGAACCATGTTTCTGGAGTTATTTACAAAATTCATCAGGTGACTTTTAGTGAATGGTGAATCTAAATAAGTTATATACACGAGAAGGTAAGTTGTGAGAGCTGCTAAGCTCTGTGCCATTGAACATGTCTGCAAGGGTAGAGAGCGCTAATCGTTTCTATCAAAATACTTTGAATCGTGTGATAAAAAGTGGGAATAATTCCCTCAGTTCTGCCGGTGTTGTGGGCGGCGCAGTAGGGTGGAGGGCGGAGCGATATGGTTGAAGGTTGTGCATAGTGTTGTGTCCAAGGTGGTTGATTGTGGGGTGCAACTGGACCGGATTACGGTGAAGTCTGTAGCTGAACAGGTTCACTGTGCACTTATGCGATAATGCAACGAGTGCGGGAAGCGGGTGCGGTGAAGTCCGCGGCTGAACAAGTAGGTTGTGCACTTATGCGATAATGCGGCGAGTGCGGGAGGACGAGGGGCGAATTACTGTGGGTCTTACCGGGGTAGTAAGACCGGTCGATGCAGGCAGTGGAGTGGTGGCCTAGTAAAGGCGGAAAAGCCCTATAATTGAATAGGGGAGACCATTATTCCTTGAAAGACCACATCGCGAACTAAGTGGTTTCAGTAGGCGCGAGAGGGTTCTTACCGCAATCGGGCATGATGAATTGGACCGCATTACAATTGAGTAATCTGGCGGTACCAGGATTATACCTGCAATTAAAAACGGGTCGTTAGAGGATTCAGGTGGGAAATTGGTAGGGTACAGGGGAAGGTAGCCCAAGGGCTGTTAGGACTTACCGGATCAGTCGGTAGTTCGGTCTGTTCCCTGGCTTCCTCGTGGGGAGGGTTCTGATTGGTTAGTGGTTCTAGGACAGTGCCACTAACTAATCAGAACCCTCCCGCCTCCTTCTTATCCTCTCCGCCTCCTTCCCCACGAGGAAGCCAGGGAACAGACCGAACTACCGACTGATCCGGTAAGTTCTAACAGCCCTTGGGCTACCTTCCCCTGTACCCTACCAATTTCCCACGTGAATCCTCTAACGACCCATTTTTAATTGCAGGTATAATCCTGGTACCGCCATATTACTCAATTGTAACGCGGTCCAATTCATCATGCCCGATTGCGGTAAGAACCCTCTCGCGCCTACTGAAACCACTTAGTTCGCGATGCGGTCTTTCAAGGAATAACGGTCTCCCCTATTCAATTACAGGGCTTTTCCGTCTTTACTAGGCCACCACTCCACTGCCTGCATCGACCGGTCTTATTACCCCAGTAAGACCGACAGTAATTCGCCCCTCGTCCTCCCGCACTCGCCGCATTATCGCATAAGTGCACAACCTACTTGTTCAGCCGCGGACTTCACCGCACCCGCTTCCCGCACTCGTCGCATTATCGCATAAGTGCACAGTGAACCTGTTCAGCTACAGACTTCACCGTAATACGGTCCAGTTGCCCCCACAATCAACCACCTTGGAGACAACACTATGCACAACCCTCAACCATATCGCTCCGCCCTCCACCCAACTGCGCCGCCCACAACACCGGCACAACTGAGGGAATTATTCCCACTTTTTATCACACGATTCGAAGTATTTTGATAGAAACGATTAGCGCTCTCTACCCTTGCAGACATGTTCAATGGCACAGAGCTTAGCAGCTCTCACAACTTTACCTTCTCATGTATATAACTTATTTAGATTCACCATTCACTAAAAGTCACCTGATGAATTGTGTAAATAACTCCAGAAACATGGTTCTAAATGTACATATGCCTTTCTCTCTTACTCCCTTCTTTAGGCATTTAGAGGCTTAAAAACGTTAAGGCATTTATTAAATGTCCTGATGATGGTCCCCATGATTAATTAGTGGGACCGAAACGCTGTCGACCTGCCTTGCACCTTATACAAAACTTGATTTATATGTGATGTATATGTAATGGTGCCGTTTTGATATTTCTGTACATTTGAACTTTTAACAGAAAACGTTACTTTTGCCTTAAAAAGCCCTTTCCTTGTTCTTTATCACCTTCTGTATTTGATCTGATAGTGTCTGGGTACAGGCTTGTGCCCCACACTGGTGATTTGTTGAAGGTATTCCTTCTGTATGAATTATTTGTTCATTGAGTACATTTGAAGACCTCTGTCCGGCTGGATATGTCGCTCCAAATAAAGAACTGATTCTGTCTATATTTATTGTTTCGCATATAACTTGTAAGCATGGGGCCGTTGTTGTTCTAATAAGTATGCTCCCCGAGGTCCTATGCTGACTGATTTGGGGTCCCTTGTTGCTCCTAATATAACCCTAACATTGTGGGCAAATTATTGAGGACCAAAATATTTACAAGGTAAGATTATATTGGCAAGTATAAGTTTAATTTATTATATTCCACATTTATGAACCTTGATGCTATTTGATAGATAGATAGATAGAATGATAAATAGATAGATGAATAGATACATAGATAGATACACAGATAGATAGATTTCTTCAAGACATGTAGCTGTTGAGTTCAGAATAGTAATCCTATTCTTCCCAACATACAATTATCTTCTTGAAACTCTAGTCCTTCGTATTTTGCCAAAATAATGGTATATGGATAATTTTGTAATGATATTATGACATACAACTCTTCTGGGTTCGCACTTACAGAAGGAGGATACATGCCAGTAATGCAGCGTGAGACCTGCCCTGTTGTGGCACCTCTTGAAGGATGGAGGTCCCAATGGATGGAAACACTTACTACTGGAAACAACTGACATTTCCTCTTCTGAGCTTGATGGAGCACCATCATATGACTTCTCCTGGCATGTGTTGGACATCCTGCACCTGTTGTGATTTACATTGAAAGTGAGTCACTCTCCAGGTGGGTGCTCTCTCCCTTCTGGTGGATTGTCCCTCCTCTTCCTTCTCAGTGGTAGTGCTGTAGACTTACAGTGCCTACGTACTGGATGAGGCCCTAAGTGGTCATAACTCCTGATCTTGTTCTTTCTTGGTTTGCCTGCTCTTCCTGCTGAAAAGGATTGGTGACAAAAGATAGAAATGAGAAGTGCATGTCAAGCACACCACTCCCTTTGGCCTGAAAGGTTATGTTTATAGTCCACTTTTAACAATAGTTGTCTGTGGTTCACCAATATGCAGTTGAAGCAAATGTTACTACACCATCAAATATTATTATTTATCTATGTTCCACATGGCAAAATCTCACATTAGCACATGGGATACTTTGAATTACTCAAGCAGTGCCTCCCTTATATTCACTTATGATGGTAAACAGGATCATAGATATCAGCCTGTAGAACCGGCTTTTTGGAGACCCCCCTACTAGGAGAGTGTTCTGCTTGGGTTTTTCGGATCAGATAGGACCAGCTCATCAGAGCCTCACTAACCCAGCCAGAACGTTTCCACCTCCCCCTCCCTAGGGCCTATTTACAGGGTTTTCAACACATAACTACCACCTAAGGACAGGGAATTCCTAAGATACATACCATGTACCTCTCAATCAATCATCTCGCGGTCCCATTCGAACCCAGACAACCTACCCATCCGGCAGCATTCAATGTCCTCGCGGTCCCATTCGAACCCAGACAACCTACCCATCCGGCAGCATTCAATGTCCTCGCGGTCCCATTCGAACCCAGACAACCTACCCATCCGGCAGCATTCAATGTCCTCGCGGTCCCATTCGAACCCAGACAACCTACCCATCCGGCAGCATTCAATGTCCTCGCGGTCCCATTCGAACCCAGACAACCTACCCATCCGGCAGCATTCAATGTCCTCGCGGTCCCATTCGAACCCAGACAACCTACCCATCCGGCAGCATTTCCTATGAGCACCATTACACAAATAAAGGGATCAGTCTCACTATTCATCAGGGGTATAGTACTACGTTGTTTTGGGGATCACACAATGGTTGCCAAATTAGGTGATGTACCACCTATCCTCCAGTTCAAGAGCCCCTCTCTTCCTTATTCAGTTACCGCTTACCTGATCAGGGTTATCATCTGTTCACCTGGCAGCTGACTAGAAGAAGAGGTTATCTCTTCATGCAAGAATAAGGAGCACACTATGCAAAGGTTATTACTAAGTATGGGCTTTCCTCTACCCCCCTTGCTCTGACCCACATGTACGGGAGATGCATCCGTTCACCTGCACCTGACTAGAAGAAAGGTCAGCCTCACTAATAACAACAATTACACAATGGGGTCTTTATTTAACAAACAACATTAATAACACATAATAGACACATACACAGATCTACAGGGTCTCTGTAAAGACCACATCCACATCTACCTAACAGAAACTGTAAATAGACTGCACACTGCTGAAAGGAAAAGGATTAACCATGCAATGAAACATTACAGTAGGGAATCTAACCTAGGAAATAAAAGCAAGGATTAATGTAAGTGGAAAGCAAACTAGTTTAGAACACCTCACCCTATTAGGAGGACTCTCTCTCTCTCTCTCTCTGGTGGAATCAGGGCTCTCTCTCTCTCTCCCTCCGTCACCACAGCTTCACTCCTCTGGCTCAGCTGCCCCAGCTGGCAACTTCCACTCCTGCATGAGGCATCCGAATACACTGGCAGCTCCAGCTGACAGTTCCAACTTTGTTCTAATATTCATCTGACTGCTTTCTCCAACCTCAGCAATCATCTGCCTTCTCTCTCTCTCTCCATTCGCAGAAATCCACTGCAACTGACTTGGACAGTCCAAAACACCAACTGACCCTCCGCCTCTTCTGTACCTCGCTAATATGGAATGCTCTCCTCTAGTGGAAAGTTCCAGTCAATAGCCTCCTCCCATCAGTTTCATGCACCAGGCTCCTTGCGCTAGACGCTCTCACAGTGATCAGCTGCTTGTTTCGTCTAGAGACTTGAGCCCAGGGACACTTCTTGATTAGATTCAGCTCTGGCCGGTTCTCTCTGGTTTGCAAAGAGCAGACAACACCTCATAACTAAAACATTACCTTTACCCTGCAAGCATCTCAGCTCTGCAGGGACAGAAAGCAAAATGGAGTCTCTCTAGTTCTGGGCCTTGCAGGCCTGAGAAGGATGAAATAACACTTAGCTCTATCAGAGTACCTACACAAACCATACCAATATGTAATATGAAGTCAAGACAACAGGATCCACCCTCTACTATAGGTAGAATCATGAAAGGACACATAATTATGTCAAAGCCAATAGGCAATAGATGGATTAGAGTCAATAATCAGGGATCTATCATCATATTAAGCAGCTATCCTCTAGTTTATGCTTCTAGGTATGGTAAAAAAGCCTTAAAAGGACCAACACAAGGCAAGAATAGAGATTCAGGATGTTAGCAAGCTTAAAGTCACCATCACTCATAAATAGAGCCCAGAAATCGAGCAGAACAGAGAGTCAATGCCAGTGGTGCAGAGGACACCTAGAATCTACGGGGTTCTTCTTACTCAAATCATACATTACCAAGGAGACCAGGACAACCAGCCGTGAAGGGAAGTAAGTTATTTATTAGTTTGAGCTAAGGACAAAGGTCCCAGAATGGTACAAAGACAATTCTACGGAGACTGCTGTTTTACTCCACAGCTTACACATATTTATACCGCTAGCCACGCCCATTTGTACAATACACAGTTCCACATTTTGATAAGTTCCTCATTCTGACAAGTTCTTCGTCAGTCTTGTGGTGCAATCGTGGTCAGGGGACATCTGTTCTCTGATTGCACAATGTCCACAGCCTCTGGCTCCCTTGCTCAATGGTGTGGTCACGGGGCACAGCCCCGTGCTTCCTCTATTAGTTGGTGTGGTCACAGTGCACAGCCTTGTGCTTCCTCTATCAGTTGGTGTGGTCACAGGGCACAGCCTTGTGCTTCCTCTATCAGTTGGTGTGGTCACAGGGCAGCTGGTCGTGAACAATGGACAGGATGTGGCCGAGTCTCTGGCACAACTGGGGGGTGAGGCACACAGGCAGCTTCTCGGAATCGGCTCGACCACAAGGAGCAAGGAGGGTTGAGCAAGTTTCAACAGGGACATGGAAAGCAATTCTTCACCAGGTTGCCGAGAGCATGACAACACAAAATGAAGTCATGTGGTTTATTTTAAAATGCAGTTCAACAGTCCCTCCTTTTGCCATGCAGAGGCAACAATCAGTCGTCATCCAGGTCAATGTCCATCATCTCCTGGACCTCTTTCTCGATCATCATCATGGCATTGTGATGTAGAATTTCACAGAAAAAAAACTGTTTCTTGTCCATTTGGGGCATAATGAACACAAGGTGATTGGGAGAGAAATTTAACCTAATATAATAGATGGTCAGGGTATTAGTGTTGTTAGAGCTCTTCTTTCCAGTGTCCTTTTACAGTGAGCCATCACTGGTAGGGTCCCATTGTTCATCTTAGCATTGGCGCTGTTGAGCACCGGCGATGGAGCTATGCGTCCAGCTCAGATCCAGATTCCACGTTGCAGGGCGAGGTCGTTCTTTCTCTGGGATCACAATCCCTTTTCCAGGTTCACTAACTAATCCATCGCTGGTACCTTAGACAGGGTACCCGCACCTTATTCTTTATCCGTGAAGTCCATCCCTACTGACCCTATCCTATCTTTGTGCATTGTTCCTTCATCAAGTTGATAAAAAAAAACATGTGAAAAAGGGGGGTTTGGGGGAGCCAAAGGAAGAGAGGGTGGAGTTGGGTCAGACTGGAGATGGACCAATGGGGACAGAGGCTCTGCACAAGTGAGCCTACAAATTAGGCCCAATGGGCTGAGACTTCAGGCACAAGTAGACCAACAGCCTGGGGGCTTCTGGACAGCCCTTCTTTCTTTCAGTCTCCTTGTCGGTGTTAGTGCCTCGTCCAGCATATCTTTGCTCTGCGGCTCCACCTTGGCCATGGTCATATGTGTTCCACGCCTTGCAGTCAGGCTGTGCATCGCGTCCGACCTCTCTCTTCCAATGACTGGAGGGCATTCTTGAATCTAGCAGTGAGTATAAAACACATTTTTAAAAGAACTGGCAGGAGAAGATGTTACACAATTTAGCTTTCTCTCCCAACCCCGAGCAGCTGAGGAAATACGTATCATTTACTAAAAAAGGACGATACTGTTGATACTCTGAATCTTTGCATCTGTGTATATTATTCATTCATGAACTTTCATTGTTGTGCAGGTCTACAAACACCTATAGGAATTTCCAGCGTACATGTTATCTTTTGTGTCCATTCCTTTCACATTTATGGCTGTTGCAGGAAATCAAAAATTATTAATCATATAGCCTGTCAAATTCAAACTGACTTTTCCAGCAAAAAGAAATCCGTTGTTCAAAGCAAATTCCTGCAGTGCTACATTTTCTTCAAGATCTGCTAACCACAATAAAAAGTGTGATGCGTTATTATCACGGGCCTACCGGTACCCTTCCTAGTATTGTTCATCATAATAGTACACAGGCTGAGTGTTGTCCCATCCTGTTATTGTTTCTTACTTTCAACTAAACATCTTGACCTCAGTACCCATTCAGCAGGGCTTACTACAACATTCCTTTCACTTTAGTTCAAATAATTTTTTGTAAATATTATTCTTATTTCTTCATTATCCTTTACAACCTGGCTACTTCATTAGTTAATGAAGGACTTGCGATGTCCCTACAACTATAAAAAACCAGGACATTTCACAAAATTAGAAGAAGGACTACGATTTTACTTCAAGCGATGAGCGTGCTCCTCAGCAGAGAATTACAGAACAGTCAATAAGAACATACATAATATGCAATTTTTAAACCTAGTAGCTTGCCTGTTAATTAAATTGTTTTCTTGAAACACCTGCTAACTATCCCTGTTTTGCAGAACAAGAAAAACACCTCCCACCATTCGACTCTTTTCAAAAACCAGGACATGAGCTACATTTCTTGAAATTTGCTGGGGCAGCTGGTTAAAAACTGGGACCGTACTGGCCAAATGGCGACGTCTGGTCACTCTACTTATATGCAATGTGTGTGATAACATGAACGATGGTGGTGGTGCCAATAAGGCATTAAAAATAAAAGCCACCGACATATAGCTCCCTTTTTAAGGGTCAGATTAGGGAACATCAGTTGTCTTACCCGTCCTTTCATTTTCAGCCAATTAAATTCCATCATTTTACAGAAAGGAGGGGTAGTAACATGGCAAAATATGCTATTTTGTTTCTGTCAATTTGTTCAAACACTGTTGTGTTAAAGCCAATTAGACGTGTACTTGTGAGGTACAGTGTTGTCATTTATTAAAAAGCGAATTCACAGCATTCTGTGAAGCGAACGGCTAAGAGTGAGTCCACCCAGTTCTCATATGGAATTGATCCTAGCATGGTCATTCTTGGACAGCGTAGGTAGGCTCAAAGAGAGAGAGAGAGAGAGAGAGAGAGAGAGACCACAACAAGTTATCCAGTGCACTTACCACGTAGGACAGTACAGAACAATTCGCATATTAAGTACATAAACCAAAGGGAAACACAAAACGCACAGTCTTTGTATACACACAATACAGAATAGGACGTGACGATACATGTGCCAAGCACGAAGAAAAACGCAGCGTTAAAGGACTTTTTCATGCACGCCGCGCATCTCATAGTTGACCTGAAAATACTTACTTTTGATGGCTAGACACAGGTGCAGTCGTACTAATACTTACAGTGGAGTCCCCCAATCAACTGCGTGAGGAACCATAACTGTAAGTGTAGTGTCAAGGACCAGGCCAGCAGGTTGGCGAATGGATATGGCAGCTGCAGCTGCTGCTCTCAAGCAGCTGGGTACTGCATGGGCTACGGGATGTAGAACTGGAGAAAAATATGCACAGGGGCGTTGTCTGTCACCAAAACACTGTGTTAGCACTGACAATGTGAAACAATTATGCTTGTGTACAAAAAACAAATGAAGGGCTTCTGATAACTAGGGGTGCCTAGCACCGGGGCCGACCACAAAGCTGTTTTCAGTTCTTCAAATGCATGCTGGCTGGCACTCACCTTCACTGGAGCAGTGTTTGCAGGCCTGAGACGGGCTAGAAAGAGATAGCCATTGAAATGCGAGAGTTTTGAAATAAGGCTCGGCTTGAAAAAATTCAAATACAAATAGACCCGAATTGCAATTAGCATCGATTCCTCCCAGTTTCCCCTGCACAGGGAGTGCATGCTGCCGTCAATTCAGGAAGATTTGCCTGGAAATCAAACTTGTTTCCTTTACGGCACTCTTAACAGATGTGGGCAGCGTCTGATATGAAAATAAGATTCATGACCATGGGCTAATTCCTGGCCGTGTTTATTCAGCACGCCTGCTGGCTCGGTGCGGAGCCAGGGCTGGCCAGACCTCGAGCGACCTAGCATGGACGGGCACTGGAGGCACGGCTTGGCAAAGCAAGCGGGGATCTGGCGAAGTGTGGCTCCGTGGACAGTGACAGGAGCTGTGGCCGCGGGATATACAACTAACACAAATCGAATTCAGAGTTACCGTGCAATGGGGAGGCGCTTCATATACATTTCATCCCAAAGCATCACAGCCCCATGTCAAAGTCCTACTTATGAATATCGCATTTTGTATGGCTACAGACATAATGCTTACTCGCTGTACATACAGTGTAGTGTACACTTTCAGACAGCGAGCTAATTGTGTATACGATGTGTAGATTACCGTGTATAACTCGCACCACTGAAATACAATGCGCCATAATCAAGTACTACACACCGAAATCCATCATCATCGTCACCCCGACGTAAAACACCGCAAAATGATGCGCCATCATCATCAGCACTCCAAGAAGGTGCACCATTGTGCGCATCACAGTGCTCTGGGTGGCCCTCGATCTCACCAACGCAGTACCTTGCACAGTTCTTGTCTCCACTAAAGGGCCCTTATCAACACAACATACGCATCATTGCCAGCACCGCAATAGCTTGTGCGTTTCTCATTAGCACAAAAGAGCCACCATTATCTGCATCACAATGCCCTCCACAGTCACCGTCATCACAATAAGATCATCTAGGCTCAAGTTCTCATCGACACCCCCATGCCCTTCAAAGTAATGGGCTCCACAGCAGATGCACCATTGTAAGCATCATCAAACCTTGCACAGTTTTCATTGTCACAATAATAGCAGGTGGGCGACAAACACTTGCACAGTCCTCCGCACCACAACCTGCTGCAACATTATCGGCACCACACTATGCTGGACGTGGTTATCACTACAATACACTCCATCACAATACCCTACACAGACATCATCACCGTAAGAGGATGTACCATTGTTAGCACCATACTATCCTGCACAATCCTCGTCATCACAGCAAGATGTATAGCTGTCAGCACCACAACACCACCCACAGCCCTCCTCGCCACCTTAAAATGGATTATACGAGACCCCTATTATCAGCACTACAGTCCTCTGCACTGTCCACACCACAACGATAGGCTGATTCTGTCTCTGCACCAAAAATACCATGCACACTCATCCTCATTACCATGAGATCACCAATACCACGATACAGTGCACAGTTCTCCTCACCAAAACGATGCAGAGTTTTCAGCAAGACAGTACCCTGCACAGTGCACGGGACCATGAAAGACGCACCATTATTAGCATCAAAATACCATGCCCAGTACACCTCGCTACAGTAGGCTGCACTCTCATCAGCACCACAATATGCTGCACACAGAGAGGGATCACTAGAGTGAGATGCATAATTTTTAATCTATCATGTATTACTATACCCTCTTCTATTCTCTGATTATCATCATTCTGGGCTTTGTGAATCACACTCATACGCATTATTTTAGCTTCGTTCTTTTTGAGTTTGATTTCTTTCTGTTTGGATTCCTTGCGCCAAACCCAAAAGGAATCAAGCTTTGCAGGCCTAACTTTTCTCTGAAACAATTTCTCCTCTAAATTATCTAATACAGTAGTCTCAAAACTACCATATATTGGCCATTGCAATTCAGTATTACCCTTTGTACTTCATGATTAGGGGTCCCCAAAGGAGGAATCGGACAAGATTCCTCCAATGCGGAGTCCTGTGTACAATAACAACAACACCATTTCCGGAATTTACTAAGTTCAGGCATATCTAGATGTGTATCCTAGATCTAAACGTCAAAGGGTACAATCGAATATTTGCAGTCTATAACTGTGCTTACCCCTTGGCTTCAGCTTTTGCAAAAGTCGAATCAAATACCAAAACCAAAATACAATTCACCAAAGAAGTGGGCCACCTCCACTCTTACCTGACCGTTAATCTTCCGTCACACGGCAAGTGTCACAAAGGTCTCGATCTCCAAAGACTAGGAACCGGAACTGGGCCGTCAGTCGGGGCTACATTCAGGTAGCCCACAGGAAGGAGAAATCAAGCAATGGGAGACCTCGGGCCCACAAAGACAATTTTCAGCCAATGTAGCGACGCGCCTCCCTTGGAATTCGATCACGGACCCCTCACGACAACCAGGCTTGATGACGACCACCGAAGACGCCCCACATTGGGCTCCAGATTGTAGAACCGGCTTTTTGGAGACCCCCCCTCACTAGGAGAGTCATACATTACCAAGGAGACCAGGACAACCAGCCGTGGAGGGAAGTAAGTTATTTATTAGCTCGAGCTAAGGACAGAGGTCCCAGTATGGTACAAAGACAATTCTACGGAGACTGCTGTTTTACTCAACAGCTTACACATATTTATAGCGCTAGCCACGCCCATTTGTACAATACACAGTCCCACATTTTGATAAGTTCCTCATTCTCTCAAGTTCTTCGTCATTTATGTGGTGCAATCGTGGTCAGGGGACATCTGTTCTCTGATTGCACAATGTCCACAGCCTCGGGCTCCCTTGTTCAATGGTGTGGTCACAGGGCACAGCCCCGTGCTTCCTCTATTAGTTTGTGTGGTCACAGTGCGCACCCTCGTGCTTCCTCTATCAGTTGGTGTGGTCACAGAGCACTGCCTTGTGCTTCCTCTATCAGTTGGTGTGGTCACAGGGCAGGTGGTCGTGACAGGCTGAGTTACCAACAATGGACAGGATGTGGCTGAGTCTCTGGCACAACTGGGGGGGTGAGGTACACAGGCAGCTTCTCGGAATCGGCTCGACCACAAAGAGCAAGGAGAGTTGAGCAAGTTTCAACAGGGACGTGGAAAGCAAATCTTCATCAGGTTGCCGAGAGCATGGCAACACAAAATGGAGTCATGTGGGTTATTTTAAAATATAGTTCAACAAGCCAGTTGTCAAGAAATGATGACTAATCGGTGTAGCATGAATGGCTACTTTCTGGGCATGTGATGGCAGATACTTTTAAATATTAATTGTCTGTACCTTATTCATCACTGACCATTTGGTGTATTTAACTATGTCAATAGGGCTAAAACAGTGTCTCAGATTTCTATCTGACATAATGTAAAAATACTGCATCATAAGTAATATATAATTCCTATTATTAAATGACTCATATTTTAAATAAGGCCATATGTTAATGTTGAAGTTAATATCTTTTTGTTTTTCTTTACAAAGCTCTTTTGCACTATCACATTCTTCTAAGATTAAAACATGTTCAATTTGTTTAAAAAACACATATAAGAGATTTTAATTTAACAGCACATTTTTCATGACAACATATAGTACCGGCATTCGAACATAGTAAAAAGCAGATAAAATATGAGATATGGTAGAATAACACTTTCTAACTATGTATGCACATATGTTATTGGACAAAGATCAAATTAACCCCCTTGCTGCTGCTTATGGGCCTCCAGGTAAGCAGGGAAGGTTGGCTCGGCTGTTTTAAGTACCACTCTGTACAGAGCTGCGAAACTGGATAATACATTTGTGACAGGGGACTATCCCCAGTACATCCTGTGCCTTCATTCTTGCCCACCACCTTAGGTAATATCGCTTGTGGCAGGGTGTGGTGATGTCTTTACATATTTGGCCAGATACTGCATTGCTCAGCTGGTCGTCTAGCTCCCTGTCCAGATGAGCATACTTTTGGGGATCTCCTCTCCAATGATCTCAAGGTCTTCTTGGAAAGCACTGGGGCCCTCTCTTCACAAACCTCTGCCTTATTTTCATGAATATAAAAGGAACCACAGAATAGAGGAGGATTGTGATGTAACCAATGAATTGCTCAGGAATGGCTTACTTCCTGTATGGTATTTCCTATTTATTGTGTTTTTTTGTTGTTGTTGCAGATTTATATATCGTGAACTCAACCCAAAGGTATTAGAGCCCTGTACATGAGCACCAGTTACTTTACACAAGGACACATTAATATATATTTTATTTTTGGTAGGCACAGAGAGATTAAGTGATTTGCCCAGAATCACAGGATGCTGAGAGATTCAGAGGCTTGAACCTGGTTCCCCAGCTTCAAAGTCGGCAGGTCAGGCCGTAAGAGAACTCTGCCCCAATTACCAAGTTCTCTGCCTCTGCTAGGGATTTCTCGTTCTGCATATAGAGTTGGAGAAATCTGGTACATAGCCAGAATACATTGGTATAATACTAAATGGAAAGCAAAAATGTCTGTTCATATCAGTATTTTTGGATGTAAAATTGAACTAAAAAATGAAGACATTTAAGAGTGCATGTATTTTGTAATTGAAGGTGTATATATTGAAACCAACTATAGTTTTTTTTAATTAACATACAATCTTGCGTGTAATTAGAATATTAACAGAACATTTTATTGTGTAAATGGTGTATATAGTCATAGCATGTAATATATGAATGAAAATGTGAGTAAGATATTTGTTAGTGAATGCATTATTACACTGATACTTGCATGTATGCCTGTGACATGTTTTTGGTGGAGCAGTGGTGTTTTATGGTGGTATATGTGACAGTATCATAGTCCCCTCATTCATCATTGACAAGACACCAACCAGCCACTTTGATGCTGCAACCAAAGTAGCAGCTCAGTTGAACAAGCATTGGCAAAGTCAATGGATCTCAGCTATGCGAAAGCTTATTGGCTTTGGCAATGTATTTTAGCCATGTTGTACACCAGTGTGGCTGCTGTTCTGCATGGCTAAATGTTAGTGGCATAATGTGGGATAAGGTAGATTGGAGTGGGGTAGATAAGGATAGAGTGGAATGGGGTATATTGGAGTAGCGTGGAGGGGAAGATTAGGGTGGTGTGGGGTAGGTTGGTTTAGAGTAGAGTAGCGTAGATTGGAGTAGATTGGGATAGAATGGAGTGGGGTAGATTAACTTAGAGTGGAGTAGAGTGTGCGGGGGTTGTGTGGAGTGTTGTGCATTGGGTTAGAGTGGAGCGGGGTAGATTGGGGTAGAATGGGGATAGATTTTAATGGGTTACATTGTGGTAGAGTGAGGTCGACTGGTGTGGCGCAAACTGAGGTAGATTGGGTGGAGTGAGGTAGATTGGAGTGGGGTGGGGTAGATTGGAATGGGGTGGTATTGATTGGAGTGGGGTAGATTTATTTGGGGTGGATTGGGCTAGACTGGGGTGGAATGGGGTAAATTGGAGTGAAGTGGATTGGGGTAGATTGTAGTGGAATGGGGAAGATTGGAGTTGAGTGGGGTATATTGGGGTGGATTAGATTGGAGTGGAGTGGGGTAAGTGGTATGGAGTGGAGTGGCGAAGAGCAGAGTGGAGGTAGAGTGGTATGGCATGGTGTGGAGTAGCATACCATAGAATAGAAGGGCAAAACGTGGGGCAAAGTGTTATAGAGTGGTGTAGAGAGGAGGAGTGTTTAGTGGAGTGGTGTTGTGTGGAGTATGCAAGGTGTGATAGCGCACTGCCTTTCAGACAACACGTTTCCAATTAAAATGACCACTACATTTGCAAAGACATAAAGTTTTACATTGCACAAACAATAATGTGTGGAAATATCATTGCTGCGTGTATTGATGTGTTTTGATCTTATTAAAATACTGTTTCCACCATAATTCAGAATTACAAAAAAAAATTGCTTAATTTCTACTTTTCTCATTCTGATCCTCCCATAAGGGCACTCAGCGGGATGGATTGTCTCATAAATTCTCTCACTGAAGTCAGCAAGAGAAAAGTAAACACCAAGTTCCCTTGGAAAACAAAGCCTGACATTTGATCTCTGTCTTTGATTGTGCAGCAAATAAGACAAGATAAGAACAAGATTTAAGGGCTAGTTTACGGATAGCGAGCACTCAGAAGGGTACAGCAAACAAGAAATGCTCCAGGGAAGAACAAAGTCAAGCTAGACATCCTAAAACAAATAAAGCCAGCAAATAGAAAACAAGCAACTGTGAGCTACAAACCACAAAGCCAATAGCAAGCAGTGGGCGAAATGCATTCCCAGAATGCCCACAAGAAGTCGTAAGCAAAGCAGGCAGCTGTGCTGTCTGTTAGGGTTTGACCTAAAATGAGCCACTAGTTGATTATGTATTCACTGACCCTGACCACTGTTCTGTGTCGCACCCTGGAAACGTAGATGGGGCTGTTATGGTTTTAGGTCTTCATGTATGCCCTAACCCATGGCGACGTTATGCAACATGCAACAAGTTACCATAATCTTGCACACTACTTCTGTTGAATACTGGAGCACCCTCTTATGGTCAGCACATCTGAAGCATGTCTTGTGGGTACCAAAAGTGCACTCAGTGATGAGCTCCATACGTACGTGTGCCCTGTTGCACTTCTTTTGATTCTGTTTGGTTGCACGTCCTAAGTGGGTGAGGAGATGAGGGAGAAGCAATAACTAGCCTATCCTTCAACAAAGACATGTGCTACTTTAAAAAGAATTTACTAGTATTGGAAAGTCCTCAGATGTTTTAAACATGCACCCATTCTTTTTTAATGCTGTTGTGTTTTGATGAGTTGTTTTGTTGTCCAGATTGTAATGGAGTGAAATTATGAGTGCTTACATTTATTATGAAATTTCCTAGGTATACATGCTTTAGCAGTTTGATGTTGTAAAACATACTTGGTAGCTACATGTCATTGAAACCCCCAGCAACCACCTGATTTGTGAGAGGTGAGAGTTGGAAAATGTAGCTTCCTCTGTGCATCAAGGGAATGCAGTGTACCCATCTGTGCACTAGCTCATGGCACCTCCGACTGTTTGCACACTCATGGAGTGCCAGTGGTGACTGCTGTTAAAGTAGTTTCCTTTGTATCTGGGTGTCTATGGAGCAACATGTGTGTTGTTGAAGACACCTAGGGCCAGATGTAGGTATCCAAATACCGGTCGATAACGGCCGAAAATACCGATTTTCGGCCGTTACCGACCGGTATTTGGATACTGAGATGTAGGGCATCTCAAAATACAGATTCGGTAAATTTACCGAATCGGTAAATTTACAGAATCTGTATTTTGAGATGTAGGTGGCACTGTAAACAGTGCCACAGGGACTTAAGGGTTCGTAATTTACCACCAACTAATAGTTGGTGGTAAATTACGAATCCTGTGTATATGCAAATCTGTGCATGTACACCTGTGCCATGTGGCACACACGCACTAATCAGGGGTGCAACAGGGTGTCAAAGTGATACCCTGCCACCCTTGAATTATTCGGTATTTACCGAATCGGTAATTACCGATTCGGTAATTGACATTCATTCCTATGGGCCTCCAGGCCTATAGGAATCAATGGCAAATACCAAATCGGTAAATACCGATTCGGTAGTTACCGATTCTTACCGATTCGGTAAAAAATACCGAATTATTACCTACATCTGATTTACCGATTCTAAAATACCGAATCGGTAAAATTCGGTATTTTAGAATCGATAAAAAAGATTTACCTACATCTAGCCCCTAGTGCCTAAGGGAAGTGGACAATGGCATAGAATTCCCATTGCCATCTGTTGCCTTTCTGACTGTGACTGTGGCATGGCGAGCAACTGCTGTACTCAGTTGGTGACGCAGCATTCCCTCCATCACTTTTTGTATACTTCAGTGTGCCACCCTATTTGGGATAGGTATACCCAGATGTGGGTCCCGTACACACTGTGCCACTGGAGCCCGGCAATACCTGGCTGATAAGCTCTAATAAGAGTGAAACCGGTCCTGGATGGCCTGTGTTCTGGTTCAGGGAAGACCAGTCCTGGAAGTTTGGCCTGTACTGTTCCCAATGGAGCAGTTTTTAGGACTCTTTTGCATATGGCTGGTTCCAAATTGAGGTAACGTGGTGTGCAAAATATTGGGAAGCGGACCAAAGTGATTACCTTAAAGTGAGATGAATTCAAGCATTCTGTCCATCACTTTTTGTAGACTTTGGTGTGTCACCCTAAGTGATACAGGTATACCCAGACGTGGGTCCTGTGCACACTGTGCCATTGGAATTAGGCTATACATGACTGAGTAGCACTAATAGAAGCAAAACTAGTCCCGGTTTGCTTCTGTTCTGATTCATGGAGGCTCTGGCCTGGCAGGATTGTTCTAATTGCAGCATTGTCAAGAGTGATTTGCAAATGGCTGGGCCAAACTGAGGTGGCATGGTGTGCAAAATAACGATGGCTTGGGATATGGCTCCGAGTGATTACCAATGGCTGAGATTAATTCAAGCATTCCATCCAACAGTTTGGGCCCAATTAAGAGTCTGGCAGTCCGAGGACTGCCAGACTCGTGGGGGAACGGCAGTGGCAGTATCCCCACCACCCTATTATGAGATGGGCAGTGGGACTGCAACAGCTCCACAGCGAGGGGACCACCGTTCCCTGGCAGTGCTGCAGTGGTCAGGAGGCATCCATATGATTGACGGGACCACAGCGGTCCTGCCAAGCATATTAGGAGTTTCCTCTCTGCCAGGGTTTACATGGCGGTTCCTTCTTCATGTTAACCCTAGTGAAGAGGAAACAAAGCAGGCACTACAGGAACCAGTGTGCCTCTGCGCCCTGTTGATATACATAGGGGGCATGCACACAACTTCCTGCACAGCATGGACTTTGCAGTCCATGCCATGCACAAACTGTTTTTGGCGGTCCCATTGCGGTGCCTGTTTATAAAGGCACCGCCGTGGAAATGCCAAAAAATGCCCGCCAGATGACCTCAGCACGGGTTTGCCGGTGCAGTGGCAGGGCAGACTCGGCGCCGCACCGCCAAACTCTTAATCGGGCCCTTTTTGTATAGTTCAGTGTCATCTTAGTACTTGTATGTGGCTAGTGTTAAGCCTGTCAGCTTTAGAGTGGTCTTCCCCCAACTGTTTAGCCTGCACTCTCCTATATTTCTGACTTTGTGTTTGTTGGCCTGCTAACCAGTGCTAAAGTGCATGTACTCACTCACTTAAACATGGTAATATTGGCTTACACCTGATTGGCATTTTTAATTTACTGATACATCCCTATTAACGTGGTATGCCATATTACGGAAGGACTGTAAATGAATTGCTTCTAGTGGGCCTGCAGCACATTTTGTGCCACCCACTTAAGTAGTGCTTTCAAACATGTCTCAGGTCTGCTATAGAAGTCTGTGTGTATAGTTATAAACATCCAATTCAACTTGGCAAAATAGCCTTTTGCCAGGCCTAAATCTTTCTTTTTAATACATGGAAGTCCCCCCAGGGTAGACCCCAACCAACCCATAGGGAAGGGTGCATTATAATTTAAAAGTTGGTCATGGACTTCTAGGTTTTACATGTTCTGGTAGTGTAAAACTCACAGATTTGTTACAACTGTGAAGCCGACCACTCCCATAGGATAACATTGTGTTACCTTATTACATTTAATATGTAATAACATTTGATTATGAGTAGGTAGTAAAGTCATTTGTGGTGTCTAGGAAATTGTAATTTACAATCCTCTTTAATGGTAACATCGAATTTTAAGTCAGAATTCTGAAAATTGCACTTTATGAAAGTTGACATGTTTGTGCCCTAACCATTTGGTGCCTACATCCTGTTCCTGGGTCACATGAGTAGGTGCGAAGGCAACCATTCCACAGATTCCACCATGAATCTAGACAGCTTTACCCCACCACTAAGAACTAAGGCAAAAATCCATTGAATACATTCTCTACATAGACCTGCCCTTCAATTAACATACCATCAAGAAAGTCAAGATAGTGTGGTAGCAGCTCTTATCGCTAAAATATGAAACTATTCCTACTTAAAACTGACTTTATAGCAACAATTGCAACAATTCAAGCATTAGTCCTTACTCTATTGGTCGAGACAATTCAACATCCCCCTCCCTGACAACACACAGCCCTCTTGAAAGGTATCCTTCATGCTGCAACATGACTCATCAAATGGCTGAAAAGGTTTGCCATCTGTACATTGAAGGAACTGCACGGGCATCCCTTCAAAGCCTGCATCTTCTTTTAGATCTGCTGCCTTGCCTCGCCTACAAGCACACCAACAATGGCAACCCTGTATTCACCTGCCAAACCAAGGGACAGGACATCACCTGGCAAGATACAAAGAAATGATAAAAAGGAAAAAATAGAAGACATGTTTCCTTAAATTACACACCAAGGACAAAACCAAAATCCCCATTAATGTCACAATGTCTCCTACCATACTGCAAATCACGAATTCTTAATAGAATCATCCTGTTTACCATGTTATGTATTGTAAGAGTGTCATTTTGAAGGTCATGAGGTGTTTCGAGCAAAACACAAATTAATACAGTAAAGACATCAGTGTAATATTAACATGCAGATTTTAAAATGAACATAAATGCACACTAAATGAGTGCAAATGTAGTAACTAGCCATACTTACCCCTACTAGGCCTTAAAACTGTTAAAAGCAACTTTACTTAGAAAGTGGTTCGATTGAAATGTGCTGATGCACCCTTGAATGTTAAATGTTATACATAGCTCTTAGAAGAATTATGACGAATGACCACATAGAAGTAGCACATGCATTGAATTTGTTTTCTTTTAACATTTTTGTCTTATTTCCCAAGGATAAACTCTTGAAGGAAATGTTCTTTCTTTAATAAAGTTGTTTCGATTTTTACATAGCCCATTGTTAGCTAACACTGCATTTGCTTCATTAGAAGGATATAATCCAGTTCCATTATTGTGAAAGAATGTTTAGAATAAAGAAGCCTCATGTGTATTTGGATTTGGAAACAACAAAGTTTCATTCTCGAAGATTACTGTCTGAACACCATGGTACACCGCGTGAGAAACCGAAGATTGTACATGTTCCCAGAAAGAACCTTGAAAAATGATTGGACGAGAGGTAGAGAAGATGCAATATTAACTGGAACATTTATTTTGACTGTTTATAATAGTCTGTATTCCTAGAGTAGGTTAACACCATTCCTTTATTCCCTTTTGCCTTTGCCAGACTACATTGCTGAATGGGGTTGCTCCTGCTTCTGTGCATTTTCACCTGTCCTGATCCTTATTACTCTGAGAATCTCCAGAGTTTCGTGAACCTCTCTGTATGGGAAGTTATGCTTGATTGATTATTGACTTTGAATATATTTTTAACTTTATGCTTGATCTCATTCTCTTTCGAATTTGAACTCTTTATGAGTTCCTACTGACACCTTTTTGCCGATTCTTAGAAAAGGGATTTTCTCCCTTTATGGACAACGCTTAATGCGTTGTGTTTTGACTGAACTAATCAGCATTTCTCTATCATTTCTGTAAAAGATTGTGGGGCATATTATCAAGGGATTTATCTCCGCTTTTTTGGCTTTAAAAGCCAAGAAAGCGGAGATAAAATTATCTCCCTATCAGCAACAGGGTGCATGTTAGCACCCTTTTTCTCTACTCTTCCTCTTGCATCTCTAATGAGATGCAAAGGGGGCGTTCCAGAGAAAAATAATAGGAGAAATGTTGTTAAGCGACATTTCTCCTATTATCAAGGATTTCGCTAACCCTGTTAGTGATAAAAAAAGCAGTGCTAACCGCGGTTAGCACTGCTTTTTTACACCTGGTATTTTCCTGACTTAGCCATGATGTCCTATGGAAGGTGGATATCATGGCTAAGTTTGTGAGCCCCTATCATCAAGCTAACGCCAAACTTCGAGAGATTGTCGTTGGTTTTCCAGCGATAATCTCTCATTTAGCAGTTAGCGCGAAGATTTTTATCACTTCTGAGATAAACCTTGCTAATAGCAAGTTATCTCTGCGATAATTTCCGGCAATGCTTAGCGATAAAAAATTAGTTGCTAAGCCGTTTAGCGATAAATATCGCTAATCGTTGGTAATATGCCCCTGTTTTTTTAAAACTAATACGAATAAAAATTATGATTCTGAATAAAGATGATTTACTAAACTTTGAAATAATAAAAACCCTTAAAACATCTTAAATAACTCTCATTATTGACTGAATTTAGATACTGTCTACTGTTAACAATTATTTGATGAGTTACCCCGGTCTTCTCAAAATCGGCGTCTAAAGTCAATTGGCCTATTGGATGAAGTGCAGCGGGGATCAGCCCTGTGTGTGATGGTAAACTGTGTTTTATTCAAACTGATTACTGCTACAACAAAGGCATCCTTCATATTGGTGTTACTCTGCGTGTGCTCGTAGTCCATAAACAAATTCTGTGTTGTATCAGGATAGGGTTCATTCATCCTCCACAAAGAAAGAAAAGCTAAGTTAGGAAGTGCAAACCACAAAAAGCAACTATTTGCTTTGCAGCGGGCGATACAAAACAATGGCATGATTAGCAGGCCGATGTGAGCGGAGGTTATATTCCAAATGCTGTGGTATTTTCTCCTTTGCAATAAAATAATTGCTTTTAGATCTATTCCCTTACAGTACAGGACTGGGTGTGCATGATTGTTTCTGGGCTGACATTGCAGGATGCACTTTGAGTGGAAGAATGAGTGGCGTAAGACTCATGATTCAAAAGTCTTAAGAGCTATTGCAGTGAGTACTGAATTTGTCTACTATGGTCAAGCACAGATTGTGCATCAGGAATTTTCTACCTTTTCCCATCACTTTTGTATTTTATTTGTGACAACCGTGACTGAAAGGCAAATGTTTAGTGTGTCCCTATGTTGGTTAATTCCCAAAACTGAGAGTACAGTGTCAAATGGATATTTCCTATCAGGGAGTGGGTAGTTTTTTGTCTGGGGTTTGGTTATTATTAGAAAATCCCCACAATGACTTGGGAAATTATAAACGGATCTCTGTTTTGTTGGGAGGTCTACAGCAGTGGTTGATCACCCAATCTGTATCAGTGCATTTAGCCTGGTCATGGTGGGGTTAGGAGGAGCGATCAGATGAGAAGGACAAGTAGCATCTGTCTAATGCCAGAATCTTTTAAAGATTCAATGGCGGGCACATGCAGGAAATGGGCAGCGGATGCTGGCAGGAGAGGTGCAGCATGTGAAGGTAAGAGAGGTGATTCTACAGATTTCCTGCTAAGCAGAGGAAGCCACAGGGAGCGTACAAGGAGATGTTGCTTCAATTCATCACTTTTCCCAACTATGAGCAGAGAGGGAGCAAAAACACATCTGCATTCCGGAAGTCTTTCTATTCCCGGCATTTCTGAGAACCAACTGGAGGTTGGGGATTTTTTTTAAGCAATGGGAACTTGTGGAGTGTAATATAATCTCACAACAAGGTCAAAATGGAGGAATTATTACCATCCACGGTACCACTCCACACTATAATACTCACAAAAAGTAACCGGATGGTGTGCCAACTATACCTAAATGTAGGTTGAAAAACTGGTTGAAAAAATGGGAAAACAATAATTTTTGTGAAGACGATAACCCTCACACACCTAGAGGTGACATGCTTCCTCATTGCGTTCCCTCTTACACACTGCGACTGCACGGTATTGTATTGTATTGTAATTGCATTTATATAGTGCTTACTACCCCTGACGAGGCGTTGAAGAGCTTTTTTCGGCGGGTAGCACGCTACTCCGGGACCCATAGAGGATTAGTGTTGAATTAGTATAGTGAAACATGCAAGTACATTTTAAGTGGTGGATAGGTTAGTCAGTTATTTGGATTTGGAGTGATAGCAGAAGGATAGAGGAGGACAAAGGTTTGTATTTATTTATCGCTCGCTTGTTGACACATGCTATTCAGGAAGCCTATAAAGGATTAGTGGTGAATTATTATGGTGAAATATGAGGTAATTTCAGTGGCGGATATTAGTCTGTTACTTGGAGTGAGAAGGATAGCGGATGGATAAAACCGGAAGAAAGATTTGCATTCATGTAGCACTTGTTACCCCTGATGGGTGTTGAAGCGCTTTTCTGGAGAGTAGCACGCCACTCCGGAACCCATAAAGGATTAGTGTTGAAAATTAGTATATTATAAATATGAAGTAATTTGAGTAGTAGATATGTTATTCAGTTACTTGGGCAGTATATTAGTATAGTTGAATATGTAATATGGCATTTGAGAAGTGAACATGTTAGTCTGTTCATTTTTATTGAAAAGGATAGTGGAGGGATAAAAGAGTGAAGGATTTTTTTTTATTTTTTTTTTCAAGTCGTAGCAGTAGGAAGAGGCTTTTGGATGAGTAAAAAGGAGTTTTGGAGGGAAGGAGTCAGAGGGGAGGATTTAGAAAGGTTGGTTTTAGGGGTGTATATTTGGTGTGAGTGTGTTTCTCTGTTTGTGGTTGTGGATGGTGTGGGCTGGGTATTGTTAAATGAGAAAAAGTGCAGCATTTCTGGCCCTAGTCCCGACCAGTCTCGAACAGGCTCAAACAGGCAACTACCCATGTCCTCTCTGCCCTTAACAGGCTCAAACAGGCAACTACCCTTGTCCTCTCCGCCCTTAACAGGCTCAAACAGGCAACTACCTTTGTCCTCTCCGCCCTTAGCCTTGACGCCCGGGCTGGGACGCCCTAAGCCTGGCCTTTTTTGTCACCCTAGTAATCAGGTGACCCATTCAGCCAATGGGGACCCTAGCCCTAACACCATCCAATCACAACACTAGCCCTAACATCTAGAACCAATAGGAGACCAGGATCTTGCAGCCAATCTTAGCCCTAGTCCAAGCACCCAATCAGTTCAAAAACCTTGATCTCTACGTCCAATAAAGGCCTTAGCCCTACCACTAGTCCCAACCCAAGTCCAAGCAGCCAATGGTACAGGTAGCCCTAGTCCCTACTTCCAATAGAAAGCCTAACCCTACTTTTAGTCCCACAACTGGTCCAACAACCAATGACACCAGAAGCCCTAAATAGCTACTTCCAATTAAAGGTCTAACCCTAGCCCTAGTCCCACCCTACTCTCAACAACCAATAACATAGGAAGCCTTAGTCCCTACTTCCAGTAGTAATCCTAACCCTAGCCCTAGTCCCAACCCTACAATGATTGAATCACAGACCGAGAAACCAATCAGAACCCTCAAATACCCAACCAATGAGGACATTAACCCTAACCGAATAGAAACACCAGATACAACCACCAATCAGTGTACACATGTGCCAACCACTAGCAGACCATATAGGGTCCCAGCGTCCTCATACAAGGTTTGCTGGCCAGGGAGTTGGAAGCTGCTTCTCCTGTTCAGAATCTCCTAGGAGACAGACAGGCTCAATTCACAACTTTGGACCTCTGCAGGTAAAGGCTTCACTAACTCGAAATCTAACAATACTGTTTGAATAAAGCTTTACTCCCCCTGCTGGCCAAAAAAAGAAGTGCACAGGCCCCAGTAAATACAGGTTAAACAGCTCACAGAAGCACCCTCTGATGTAGAAAATCCCTGTTGCTGGGGGGGGGGGGGGGCAGGGGGGCTGGCCTCACTGTCTTGTGAACACAAAATGGTGGCTGGGGGTGTACTGTTTTAGCACACAGGTCTAAGCACAGAGCAAAGGAGACATTTGGAGGGAAAACAGATTTGTCACCAAGGAATGAGAGGGACAAACTACAGAGGTTGGACTGCAAATCCCACAATTCTACACACTAAATGGAGGCAATCATGGGCAGGGAAAACCACAAATTTAAAATACAACACAGGTGATAAAATATGCAATTACAGGCAGGCTAAAACGACAACGTTTAACTGTAACAACCACAGGCATAGACAGTAAACACAGAAAGTGAAAATTGTTTTTTTAAACAACTTTTTGTCTTGGGAAGAGACAGCACTAGTCTGTCTCCCTACCACTTCCTGGACTCTGCTCACTACAATCTGGGGCACATGTAGGCTGCAACTCACAAGATGGAGGAGAATGATTTGGGGTGCACCCAGCAAGGCCTTAAGGGGCCTGGGCAGGTGTGAGAGGAAGGCTCAGACTTGCCTGGTAGCTGAATAGCCAATGGTCTGCTGGCCTGGGGGTGGGGTCTGGGCAGCTGCTTCTCCTGTTCAGAATCTCCTAGGAGACAGACAGGCTCAATCCACAACTTTGGACTTCTGCAGGTAAAGGCTTCACTAATTCGAAATCTAACAATACTGTTTGAATAAAGCTTTACTCTCCCTGCTGGCCAAAAAACGAAGTGCACAGGCCCCAGTAAATACAGTTTAAACAGCTCACAGAAGCACCCTCTGATGTAGAAAATCCCTGTTGCTGGGGGAGGGGAAGCAGGGGGGGTGGTCTCACTGGCTTGTGAACACAAAATGGTGGCTGGGGGTGCACTGTTTTAGCACACAGGTCTAAGCACAGAGCAAATGAGACATTTGTAGAGACATTTGTGGGCTACAACTCTCCCACAGGAGAAGAGCATGAGGTGTTTTTATCATCCAATGTTAAAATGAGTGAGGGGCAGAGTGCAAAAATTACATCAAAACATGCCTCTTGGAAGGCCTAAAATGCTTTATGAGTTGTAAATAAGTATCTACTTTGTTTGTTATGCATCATCATCAAATAAACTTTATTCAATTCATTGAATCATAAAAGTAAGCATTATACATAAAACATCTTTAACATTTTCCAATACAACATTTGGGGTGGAAAAATATTCAGATTTAACAATATAAAATTTAAAATATGATCTTAAGCTTTCAGCGTATTCTATCACTATCCGGAAATAACTGCATGGATTTAAACCCTTCAATCGCATTACCCGGATTTCCTAACACAGTTCATAACGTTTCCTAATTGATATTGCAGTTCTGATAACATTAAGCAGAGCACTACAGATGGCAACCCAGGACAACAATGATAAATAATTAAAACCCTCTTGATGCGAACTAGGACAAATTTCCTTCAAAATTGGCCTAATAAAATGGGCCCTTATACCCCTATATAGGGGTCGATTCCGATTCGTATGATTTGTATCCGGAACCCTCTCTGTACGAATCGTACCCGTCCGTCCGAGTCGCGAAGTACGATCCGTATTCCGTGAATCCGTCCGAATCGTCGCGATCCGTACGTATTGCAAGGCTGAAACCGTGAACCGTACGACTCGTACACATGCCATACGACCCGACGAGTACGATCCGGACCGGAGTATGAGGACGCGATTAGTTCGGTCCACCTCAGGTAAGGGTGAGTCGTACGGAAAAGCACACAAACACATACACACCGTACGGTCCATACCCCCCATGATCGCAGGGGTACGAGCCGTACCCCCATCGTACGATGGGTGTACGAGCCGTACTCCCATTGTACAATGGGGGTACAGCTCGTACACCGATCGTACATGGGGTACGGCTCGTAAATCGATCGTATAATGGGGGTACGGCTCGTACACCCATCGTCAATGGGGGTACGGCTCGTACACCGATCGTACATGGGGTACGGCTCGTACATCGATCCGTACAATGGGGGTACGGCTCGTACACCCATCGTACATGGGGTACGGCTCGTACACCCATCGTACATGGGGTACGGCTCGTACACCGATCGTAAAATGGGGGTACGGCTCGTACACCGATCGTACAATGGGGGTACGGCTCGTACACCGATCGTACAATGGGGGTACGGCTCGTACACCCCATGATCGCAGGGGTACGGTGCGTACCCCTGCGATCATGGGGGGTACGCAGCGTACCCGGGGGAGCCATTCCGTACCTGTTTCGGCGCGAACTCTGCTTTTACGGCTGTTTTCAGCTCCCGTAGAAAAAGGGTCGTACGGTGCGTACCCGACACGTATCGTACTTGCTGGGTTGTAAAAACCAGCTGCGAACCGTACAGATGTCGCGTACAGCGGGTTCCGAGGGAGAATCGTATGGAGATTAGAGTCGTACGGTGTCTTGTACGACTCGTACGGAGTACGGCTCCTGGTACGAATCGTACTTCGTCGTACGTACGGGGGACGTTACAGGGAACGATTCGTATGGGAAAAACGCTCCGAACGGCTATTCGGAGCGGTTTTTCCCGAATCGGAATCGACCCCATAATATGCAAAAGAGCATAAAGTGCATTGTGCTTTGTTGGGTTAAATTATTACATGGACAGGGTGTCAGTCTCTCACACCAGCTCACTGGGTTAGGAAAGGCCAGAAGAAAGTGCACTGTGCAGAAACGAAACCTAGTCAGAAGGAAGCGTGATTGTGTCTGGGTAATAAAAGATAGATAAAATTCCTGGCCTCTTGGCTGCCTATAAACTAAAAGCTCGTCAACCGAGTCAAGCATTACTAATTCTTTGTAATAAGCATTTTTTATAATTGGTTTCATATTAGCTGGTATGCTTTCGGGGTTGTCATAATAATTTCCCAGACCAATCTTATTGAATGCATTTTTAACATAATGGAGCCAAGGAATGGACAATACATTTTCCAGGCTTATACAGTCCTTAATGATCTCTCTAGTAAATGACAATTCTTCTGAAGACCACACTTTCCCTCATAAAATTAATGAGGCGATTTTAATTTGGCCTTCAACATAATCCACTCCCAGTTCGGAGTGACAGAATTTCGTAGGAGAACTAATAGGGACCATCAATAGCCGTTTTTAAAAAAAAAATTCCAGAATTTGTATCTGGCTACATCTTTGATAGCTCCATACTCCTGCCCCATACGTTGTGACTGACCGCCATTTTGATTTATACAAGGTAAGCTTATGACCCAAATTGCATGCAAAGCGGAACAAGCCCCCTATGATTCTACTAGTATGTTGGGCCCTCACTGTGATCAGATGATCCCAATTCAGTTTATTGTTGATGACATTCCTCAGATATGTGAAGTTAGGTAATTTGTCTACAATATTTTCCTTTACCACAAATGTCCTCGTTTTTGTTTGTTTTGGGCCACACACCATGATAAAAGACTTACTAACATTTACTTTAAGATCCAGTGCCATCATAAAGTCAGTAAAAGCCATTAAAGCTTTTTGTAGGCTATTAGCAGTTAAAGTCATCAGTACTGTATCATCCACATATGACAAAAGGGGAACCCACTTTCCTCCAATCTTCGGATAGTCCAACTGCTGATCCAATAAAAACTTCTCCACCCCATTTGTATATAAAAGAAATAAAAAGGGGGCCAATATGCATCCCTGTCTGACACCCTCAGTAGACACAATAGGCCTAGTTTTTTCGCCCCCTGTTCCATAGCGTATAGAGACAGAGGTTGTCAAGGGCAATCTACGCAACAAAGTAATGAGTGCTTCCTCAAAGCCCATTCTTTCCATTAATGTCCACAACTTCCCTCTGTTGACTGTGTCGAAGGCACTAGATAAGTCCATGAAGGCCAGGTGGATTGCCCCACCCTTGGCCTTCATGTACTTACCTATAACTAGGGAAAGGTTGAGACATTGTTCATTTGTTCCCATTCCCTTCGGGAAACCATATTGTGATTGAGATATAAGACCAGAGTCAATAGCCCAGGTTTCCAGACGGGTGACAATTACCCTCCCAGCACTTTACATGTTGCATCAATTAGGGATATGGGCCGATCGCTCACTCACTTGAGATATTTGAACAGTCACGCATACAACCGTGTGCAAGACAGAATTTAGTAGAATTGGGAGAACCTCCCTTTGTTTATATTGTAGATTACAGTTTGGGAAGCTGAAGGTTCACCCCCAAAAATACTTTTCACTCCTTCTTAGTGTTGACATATTTCTCCCTGAGAAGTGTTCCAGCTTGAATGATGGCCTTAGAGGGGTGCCAGTGTGGAGTCTGGGAGGCCCTGAATGAGAGCATTACCATATCCAGATGCTAGAGTATGAGGGCTTGAACACCAGTTTTGAAGTGGATTTATGTGAGAAATGATTTGGCTTTCTTAGTAAAGCAGAGCATGTACCAGGTTCATGTAACATAGCCAGTTTTGTACTGTATCTTGTTTATTGCTCATGGGAAATAACAGGAATTTTGTCTTGGTTGGGTTGAGCTTGAGGTAGTTTCTTGTCATCCAGATCTAGATGATATGCGAAAAGTGCTTGAGGTGTGAGATGTCTGAAGCAGAAGAGTCTTTCACACAGAGTTGTGTATCATCTGCATATTGGTAAATCATGGTGCTGTCATCTGTGAGTAGAACACCAAGCAGATCCATGTAAAAGTTGCAGATGATGGGAGACAGCATGGAACTCTGAGGGACTCCAAAAGTAATAGGGATAATTTGGGACCTGGGGATGCCCATGTAAACAAACTGATGTGGATTGGAAATACATCCATTCATCCATACACTGACTCATTCTTGCATTCACATTCTGACACAACCACAATAAAGCACACACACACAAACTCAACAAGCATTGGAAATGCAATAGGTCTCGCATTAGAAAAGTTGGAGTTATTGGTCTTGTAAATGACATATTTTATTTCTTTGTTAGTTTTTAAAATTGCTAAATTGATGGCTTTGTCATTTACAATGCCAATAGTTATAACTTTCACGAATGTGACACCTATAGCATTTGGAATGCAACATGTTTTGTATTTACGTGACTTAGATGGCAGCTCTGGTCGTTAGGCCACATCTCTAGAGAGCAGGAGAGTGCAGCAGGGGAGAGAAGCACAGCAATGCAATAGGTCTCGCATTAGGAAAGTTTGAGCTATTGGTATTGTAAAGGACTCATTTTTTATTTATGTGCTTGTTTAGAAAATAGCGAAATTAATAGCTTTGTTATTTACAATGCCAATAGTTTTATCTTTCGCAAATGTGACACCTATTGTAACACAATATGTGTTGTGAGGGTGGGTGAGGGTGAGGGGTTGAGGGTGAGGGTGAGGGTGAGTGAGGGTGAGGGGTTGAGGGTGAGTGAGGGTGAGGGTGAGTGAGGGGTTGAGGGTGGGTGAGGGTGAGGGTGAGGGTGAGTGAGGGTGAGTGAGGGGGTGAGTGAGGGTGAGTGAGGGTGGGGTGAGGGTGAGGAGTGAGGGTGAGGAGGGTGAGTGAGGGTAGGGGTTGAGGGTGAGTGAGGGTGAGGGGTTGAGGGGGGGTGGAGGGTGAGGGTTGAGGGTGAGGTGAGGGTGAGTGAGGTTGAGGGGTTGAGGGTGAGTGTGGGTGAGGGTGAGTGAGGGGAGGGGTGAGGGTGAGAGGGTGAGGAGGTGAGGGTGGGTGAGGGTGGGGGTGAGGGTGAGGGTGGGTGAGGTGGGTGAGGGTGAGGGGTGAGGTGAGGGGGAGTGAGGGTGAGGGTTGAGGGTGAGTGAGGGAAGTGGGGTGAGGGTGAGTGAGGGGTGAGTGAGGGGTTGAGGGGGTGGGGGGAGGGGTTGAGGGTGAGTGAGGGTAAGTGGGTGAGGGTGAGTGAGGGTGAGGGTGAGTGAGGGTGAGGGTGAGGGTTGAGGGTGAGGTGGTGAGGTGAGGTGGAGGGGAGAGGGTGAGGGTGGGGAGTGAGGGTGGGGTGAGCGGTGAGGGTGAGTGAGGGTGGAGTGAGGAGGGGGGAGGGTGAGTGTGGGTGAGTGAGGGTGAGGAGGGGAGGAGGGTGAGGAGGGTGAGTGAGGGTGAGGGTGAGGATGAGTGAGGGTGAGGGTGAGTGGGTGAGTGAGGGGGTGAGTGAGGTGAGAGTGAGGGTGAGGTGGGGGTGAGGGGTGAGGGGTTGAGGGGTTGAGGGTGGGTGAGGGTGAGGGTGAGGGTGGGTGAGGGTGAGGGTGAGTGAGGGTGAGGGGTTGAGGGTGAGTGAGGGTGAGGGGTTGAGGGTGAGTGAGGGTGAAGTGGTGAGGGTGAGTGAGGGTGAGTGAGGGTGGTGAGGGTGAGGTGAGGGGTGAGGGTGAGTGAGGGTGAGTGAGGGTGAGGGGTTGAGGGTGAGTGAGGGTGAAGTGGGTGAGGGTGGGTGAGTGAGGGTGAAGGTGAGGGGTTTGAGGGAGAGTGAGGGTGAGGGGTTGAGGGTGAGGGTGAGGGAGGGTGAGTGAGGTGGAGTGAGGGTGAGGTGGAGGGTGAGTGAGGGTGAGTGGAGGTGAGTGAGGGTGAGGGTGAGTGGGGTGGTTGAGGGTGAGGGTGAGGTGTGAG